>NC_081394.1:3366325-3576325 GCF_030684315.1 Stegostoma tigrinum | reverse complement strand
CTCCCTATCTCTGTAACCTCCTCCAGCTCCTACACCCCCTCCCTATCTCTGTAGCCCCCTCCAGCCCCTACACGCCCTCCCTATCTCTGTAACCTCCTCCAGCCCCTACACCCCCTCCTTATCTCTGTAACCCCCTCCAGCCTCTACAACCATTCCCCACCTCTGTAGCCCCCTCCAGCCCCTACACGCCCTCCCTGTCTCTGTAACCCCCTCCAGCCCCTACACCCCTCCCTATCTCTGTAACACCGCTAGCCCCTACACCCCCTCCCATTCTCTGGAAACCCCTCCTAACCCCTACACCCCCTCCGACCACTGTAACCCCCTCCTGCCCCTACACCCCTTACCTCTCTCTGTAAGCCCCTCCAGCCCCTACACCCCGTCCCTATCTCTGTAACCCCCCCCCAGCCGCTATACCCCTCCTTATCTCTGTAACCCTCTCCAGCCCCTACACCCCCTCCCTATCTCTGTAACCCCCTCCAGCCGCTATATCCCTTCTCTATCTCTGTAACCCCCTCCAGCCGCTATATCCCTTCTCTATCTCTGTAACCCCCTCCAGTCCCTACACCCCCTCCCTATCTCTATAACACCCTCCAGCACCTATACCCACTCCCTATCTATGTAACTCCCCTCAGCCCCTGCACCCCTCCCTATTTCTGTAACCCCCTTCAGCCCCTGAATACCCTCCCTATCTCTGTAACCCCCTCCAGCCCCTAATCCCCCTCCCTATCTCTGTAACCCCCTCCAGCCGCTACACCCCCTCCCTATCTCTGTAAACCCCTTCAGCCCCTACAACCCCACACTATCTCTGTAACCCCCTCCTAGCCCCTACACCCCCTCCCCACCTCTGTAACCCCCTCCCGCCCCAACACCCCCTCCCTGTCTCTGTAACCCCCTCCGGCCCCTACAGCCCCTCACTATCTCTATAACCCCCTCCAGCCCCTATACCCCGTCCCTATCTCTGTTACCCCCTGCAGCCCCTATACCCCCTCCCCACCTGTGTAACCCCCTCCAGCCCCTATAACCCCTCCCCACCTCTGTAACCCCCTCTCGCCCCTACGCCCCCTCCCTGTCTCTGTAACCTCCTCCAGCCCCTCTACCACTTCCCTATCTCTGTAACCCCGTCCAGCCCCCTACATCCCCTCCCTGTCTCTGTAACCTCCTCCATCCCCTACACCCCCCTCCCTATCTCTGTAACCCCCTCCAGTTCCTACACCCCCTCCCTATCTCTGTAACCCCCTCCAGCCCCTACACCCCCTCCCTATCTCTGTAACCCCCTCCATCCCCTCACCCCCTCCCTATCTCTGTAACCCCCTCCAGCCCCTACACCCCCTCCCTATCTCTGTCACCCCCTCCAGCCCCTACACCCCCTCCCGATCTCTGTAACCCCCTCCAGCCCCTACACCCCTCCCTATCTCTGTAACCCCCTCAAGCCCCTACACCCCCTCCCTCCCTCTATAACACCCTCCAGCACCTATACCCACTCCCTATCTATGTAACTCCCTCAGCCCCTGCACCCCTCCCTATTTCTGTAACCCCCTCCAACCCCTGAATACCCTCCCTATCTCTGTAACCCCCTCCAGCCCCTAATCCCCCTCCCTATCTCTGTAACCCCCTCCAGCCGCTACACCCCGTCCCTATCTCGGTAAACCTCTTCAGCCCCTACACCCCCACACTATCTCTGTAACCCCCTCCTAGCCCCTACACCCCTCCCAACCTCTGTAGCCCCCTCCCGCCCCTACACCCCCTCCCTGTCTCTGTAACCCCCTCCAGCCCCTACAGCCCCTCCCTATCTCTATAACCCCCTCCAGCCCCTATACTCCCTCCCTATCTCTGTAACCCCCTCTCGCCCCTACGCCCCCTCCCTGTCTCTGTAACCTCCTCAGCCCCTCTACCCCCTCCCTACCTCTGTAACACCCTCCAGCCCCTGCCCCCCTCCCTATCTCTGTAACCCCCTCCAGCCCCTACACCCCCTCCCTATCTCTGTAACCCTCTCCAGCCCCTATCCCCCCCCCTCCCTATCTCTGTAACCCCCTCCAGCCCCTACACCCCTTCCCTATCTCTGTAACCCCCTCCAGCCCCCTACATCCCCTCCCTGTCTCTGTAACCTCCTCCATCCCCTACACCCCCTCCCTATCTCTGTAATCCCCTCCAGTTCCTACACCCCCTCCCTATCTCTGTAACCCCCTCCAGCCCCTACACCCCCTCCCTATCTCTGTAACCCCCTCCATCCCCTCACCCCCTCCCTATCCCTCTAACCCCCTCCAGCCCCTACACCCCCTCCCTATCTCTGTAACCCCCTCCAGCCCCTACACCCCCTCCCTATCTCTGTAACCCCCTCCAGCCCCTACACCCCTTCCCTATTCTTGTAACACCCTCCAGCCCCTACACCCCCTCCCTATCTCTGTCACCCCCTCCAGCCCCAACACCCCTTCCCTATCTCTGTAACCCCCTCCAGCCCCTACACCCCTCCCTATCTCTGTAAACCCCTCCAGCCCCTACATCCCCTCCCCACCTCTGTAACCCCCTCCTGCCCCTACACCCCCTCCCTATCTCTGTAACCCCCTCCAGCCCCTACACCCCCTCCCTATCTCTGTAACCTCCTCCAGCCCCTACACCCCCTCCCTATCTCTGTAACCCCCTCCAGCCCTTCTCCCCCTCAGTCTCTCGATATCGCCCCCCAATCCCGCACTCTTGACTGCCCCCTGATCCCCATCGCTCGGCCACTGGGGCCCCTGAGCTGAGCGTTTGCCTCCCTAAGCCCCTCCGTTAATGCCCTTTTCTCGTTCCCATCCTCGCAGTACTTGCTCAGTTCTTCCCAGCAGGAATTCCCATTGCCACTGGGATAATGAACGGGCAGTTCCCGCACGTTCCCAGGTCGTTGCGGCCTCTGTGTTTTAGCAACATATCGACGCTCACCCGAGATCACCAGCAAGCTGAGCACAATCATCGAGAGACCAATGACTTGAAGTTTCATTTCTGCAGACGTTGCGGTTTTGACCTGGAAATGTCAACGGCAAAGTTTAGAAACATGAGCTGTGAGATCCTATTCAGCCTCTTGGCCTGCTCCCCTCTTCTCTATGGTCATGTCTCACTCATTGACGTCTGCTCCACTTCCTCCACCTCTGCCTCAGTGCTCACGAATTCATCTGTCTCAGCGTTGAATATCATCATTCAGCTCTCGACGCTGGGACAATTCCAAAGTTTCAGCACCCTCAAAGTGAAGCCAGTTCCTCTTCACCCCAGTCTAAAATGATCAACGCATCATCTCCCTCCAAAATGGCCGACCCTTCATCTCAATTCAAAATGGCCGACACCACATATTAAGACTGCCTCCTCTTGGTTCTCATCTCTCAAGTCTTGGGCAGGTAGAAGCAGCTTTTCAGCCTCTAATCTGATCTTGAGGTCCAAACAAATTGGTCAATTTTAAGGTCAACATCTGGGAATCCTGCAGCGAGTAACTCCCCCTCTGCCTCCCCACAAAGCCTGACCCACCATCGACAAGGCACAAGTCAGGAGGGGGATGGAATACTCCCCCCTTGCCCCTGGATGGGGGCAGCCCCAACAACACTCAAGAAGCTCGACACCAACCAGGACAGAGCAGCCCCCGCTCGATCGGCCCCACATCCACAAACATCCCACTCCCTCCCCCCACCGACGCTCAGTCGCAGCAGTGTGTACCATCTACAAGATGCACAGCAGCAAGATCCTCAGGCAGCACTTTCCAAACCCACAACCATTTCCATCCAGTAGGACAAGGGGCAGCAGATACATGGGAACACCAGCCCCCTGCAAGTTCCCCTCCGAGCCACTCCCCATCCTGACTTGGAAATAGGGATAATGGGAACTGCAGATGCTGGAGAATCTGAGATAACAAAGTGTGGAGCTGGATGAACACAGCAGGCCCAGCAGCATCTCAGAAGCACAAAAACTGACGTTTCGGGCCTGCTCTGATGAAGGATCTAGGCCTGAAATGTCAGCTTTTGTGCTCCTGAGATGTTGCTTGGCCTGCTGTGTTCGTCCAGATTCACACTTTGCCGACTTGGAAATAGATCGCCATTCCTTGATTGACACCACATCCACAAGCATTCACTCACTCCTCTACCCACGCTCAGCAGCAGCAGCGTGTAACATCTACAAGATGTTCAGTTACTGGGTCTGAGTTCTGAAATTCCTCTTGTAACAGCCCAGATTCTGAATATACTCTGAAATAGACAACAGAAGGCAACTCACCCCCACCTTCTCAAGGGGCAACTGGGGACTGGTGATAAACGTTGGAACCAGACAGCGATAGCCACATCTTGGGACAGGGTAATTAGTAATTAGCTGCTTTATGAGTGAGTCATGGGAGCAGGGAGCTAGAGGGTCCGGTTGTATCCAATCTTCCCATTCCTCTTGAGTAATTATTTTTATGGCTATTTTCCTGGATTTGAGCAAAGTCAGTCTTTAAAATCCATTCTCAAATGATCTTAAATTGAGCTGTCTTACTCTGCTGCTCTGGGAGCCGTGAAGAGCCAGCCTCATTGCTGTGGGACTGGAGTCACAGGTAGGCCCAGACCGGGTAAGGAAGACAGATTTCTTTCCCTAAAGGGTATGAGTGAACCTATCTGGATTTACGATAATCGATGACAGAGTGTGTCGTAAGTGCGCCTTACCAAAGTGCTGACTGATCAGGTGGAGGAACAGGGTGAGGGAAGACCCAGGAAGGACACACAGCGATTGAGGAATGGTGTGAGGGAGGAGAAGAGAGCGGGGGAAGGTGTGAGGGAAGAGAAGGGAGAAGGGAAAAAGTGTGAGGGAGGAGAAGGGAGGGGGGGAAGGTGTGAGGGAAGAGAAGGGAGGGGGGGAAGGTGTGAGGGAGGAGAAGAGAGAGGGGGGAAGGTGTGAGGGAGGAGAAGGGAGAAGAGGAAGGTGCGAGGGAGAAGAAGGGAGAAGGGAAAAAGTGTGAGGGAGGAGAAGGGAGGGGGGAAAGGTGTGAGGGAAGAGAAGGGAGGGGGGGAAGGTGTGAGGGAGGAGAAGGTAGGGTGGAAGGTGTGAGGGAGGAGAAGGGAGGGGGGGAAGGTGTGAGGGAGGAGAAGAGAGAGGGGGGAAGGTGTGAGGGAGGAGAAGGGAGAGGGGGGAAGGTGTGAGGGAGGAGAAGGGAGAGGGGGGGAAGGTGCGAGGGAGGAGAAGGGAGGGGGAGAAGGTGTGAGGGAGGAGAAGAGAGAGGGGGAAGGTGTGAGGGAGGAGAAGGGAGAGGGGGAAAGTGTGACGAAGGGAGAGGGGGGAAGGTGTGAGGGAGGAGAAGGGAGAGGGGGGAAGGTGTGGGGGAGGAGAAGGGAGGGGGGGAAGGTGTGAGGGAGGAGAAGGGAGAGGGGGGGAAGGTGTGAGAGAGGAGAAGGGAGAAGGGGGAAGGTGTGGGGGAGGAGAATGGAGAGGGGGGAAGGTGTGAGGGAGGAGAAGGGAGAGGGGGGAAGGTGTGAGGGAGGAGAAGGGAGGGGGGGAAGGTGTGAGGGAGGAGAAGGGAGAGGGGGGAAGGTGTGAGGGAGGAGAAGAGAGAAAGAAGAAAGAGAGATCGAGGAAAAGAGAGAACCAAAATCAGGATGGAGGGAAAGAGAAACGGAGACGAGGAGGATAAGACGGACGGACAGCCGAGAGACAGTCTGTGAGGAGAGAGAGTGTGAAAAGAGAATCAGTGAGGGGCTGTGGTAAAGAAAGTGAGACACTAATAGACAAAGGGAGAGGGAGGGCCAGAAAAATGGAGGGAAAGAGATAGAAATGAGAAGAGAAAGACAGGGCAAAGGAGACAAGGAAAGGAGAGAAATTGAGGGAGAAAACGCAGTGAAATTCGACAGAGAAACAAGGTTATAAACAAGAAAACAAGGTTGCCATCTCTTGTCTAAAAGATAATAATTACAATGAGAATGGTTGATCAATGTTACTCTGTTCAAGTAACCAGGAATATTCTGTCTGCTGAAGCCCCTCAGGGTAATGATGCTCTCAGAATCCAAGCAAGCACTTACCTGGAAATGGGGCTGGGATGTGCCAGTGTTTAAGCCAGGCCAGTCTGCTGGTTCGGAGCTCCGCAGGCTGCTATATGTGCCATCTGTGAGACGATAATTCTCTGTAATTTAGTGTCATGGTGTAGAGGGAGGCCACACCTAACCACAGACGGTGTGCAATCCGCCTCCACAAGAGTCATTTCACCGCAAGGAGCCAGGGCCAACACTGCACACAAACTGTCATTTCACATTCCCTCCGTCAGGATCTACACAGGGAGCTTTACTCAGTGTCTAGCCCCGTGCTGTCCCTGTCCTGGGAGTGTTTGATCGGGGGAGAGTGTAGAGGGAACTTTACTCTATATCTAACCCTGTCCTGGGAGTGTTTGAGGGGGGGAGGTGTAGAGAGAGCTTTACTCTGTATCTAACCCCGTGCTGGGTGTGTTTGAGGGGAGATAGTGTAGAGAGAGCTTTACTCAGTATCTGACCCTGTGCTGGGTGTGTTTGAGGGGGGACAGTGTAGAGAGAGTTTTACTCTGTATCTAAACCTGTCCTGGGAGTGTTTGAGGGGGGACAGTGTAGAGGGAACTTTACTCTGTATCTAACATTGTGCTGGGTGTGTTTGAGGGGGGACAGTGTAGAGGGAGCTTTACTCTGTATCTAACCCTGTCCTGGGAGTGTTTGAGTGGGGACAGTGTAGAGAGAGCTTTACTCTGTATCTAACCCTGTGCTGTCCCTGTCCTGGGAGTGTTTGAGTAGAGACAGTGTAGAGAGAGTTTTACTCTGTAGCTAACCCTGTGCTCAGTGTGTTTGAGGGGGGACAGTGTAGAGAGAGCTTAACTTTGTATCTAACCCTGTGTTGGGTGTGTTTGAGGGGGGACAGTGTAGAGAGAGCCTAACTTTGTATCTAACCCTGTGTTGGGTGTGTTTGAGGGGGGACAGTGTAGAGAGAGCTTAACTTTGTATCTAACCCTGTGTTGGGTGTGTTTGAGGGGGGACAGTGTAGAGGGAGCTTTACTCTGTATCTAACCCTGTGCTGAGTGTGTTTGTGGGGGGAACAGTGTAGAGAGAGCTTTCCTCTGTATCTAACCCTGTGCTGAGTGTGTTTGAGGGGGGACAGTGTAGAGAGAGCTTTACTCTGTATCTAACCTGTGCTGGGAGTGTTTGAGGGGGGGACAGTGTAGAGGGAGCCGATGTGGGCGCGATTGCCAAGTGCACTGTGAGCTTGGCCCAGTGTCTCATGAGATAATGGGATCTGCAGACGCTGGAAAATCCGAGACAACAAAGTGTGGGGCTGGATGGACACAGCAGCATCAGAGAGGGGGATGGGCAGAGGGTTTATTTATTTATCTATTTGTTCCAGAAACCTCTCCCCATCCCCCCTCCCTATTTATTCCAGAACCCTCTCCCCATCCACCCCCCTCCCTATTTATTCCAGAACCCTCTCCCCATCCCCCTGTCTGATGAAGGGTCTAGGCCAGAAACGTCAGCTTTTGTGCTCCTGAGATGCTGCTGGGCCTGCTGTGTTCATCCAGCTTCAACACTTTATTATCTTGGATTCTCCAGCATCTGCAGTTCCCATTATCTCGGAAACTGAAGGAGCCCGCTGCCACACCGACACAAAGTCCGCTTTGTTTAGCTGCGAAGTTGCGAAGCAGTCCTGATCTCCTTGGACCTTCAATGTCGGATGTGACCAGCAGATGAAAGAACTCGCACTGAGTGCTTTGGGAGGCTGAGAAATGTGCCGTTCACAGCCTAAAGAAAACCCAAGAATTCGCCTATTTTCCATTCAAGGGGCAGGCTGTGAAAGTTGGGGAGAGGCGCTGCAGCTGTTCAGCGCCAAGGTGGAACCGCTTCCGCACGACTACATCGGCAGCAGGGACAGGCAAAGATGGTTCTGAAAGTCATTCAGTGCATTAAAAGTATGTTGTAATTAGTCTTTGGTGGAAGGGGGAGTGATTATCCTTCGGTTACTGTGAACAGCACTGTTCCCTCTCATTCCCGGCTCAGTATACCTGGCCTTCAGTGAAGTTTTACTCTGAATGGGCATTTTTTTTTCTTTCACCAGAGTCTCAACTTGCACCCACTGAATTCTGGAAGAGAAAGGGGGACAGATTGAATGACAGGGTGGGTGTGGAGAGAATCTCTCTCTCTCTGGGGGCTGTTTCTCTCTCTCTCTCTGGGGACTGTTACTCTCTCTCTCTCTGGGGGCTGTTTTTCTCTCTCTCTCTCTCTCTCTGGGGACTGTTACTCTCTCTCTCTCTCTCTCTCTGGGGGCTGTTACTCTCTCTCTCTCTCTCTGGGGGCTGTTTCTCTCTCTCTCTCTCTCTCTCTCTGGGGACTGTTACTCTCTCTCTCTCTGGGGGCTGTTTCTCTCTCTCTCTCTCTCTCTGGGGACTGTTACTCTCTCTCTCTCTCTCTGGGGGCTGTTACTCTCTCTCTCTCTCTCTCTGGGGGCTGTTCCTCTCTCTCTCTCTCTCTCTGGGGACTGTTACTCTCTCTCTCTCTCTCCCTCTCTCTCTCTCTGGGGGCTATCTCTCTCTCTCTCTCTCTCTGGGGACTGTTACTCTCTCTCTCTCTCTCTCTCTCTGTCTCTCCAAGTGCCAGGCAATCGTTGATATTGCAGACGGAGAAGGGGGATGTCAGCTCAATTGCACAAGCGTGAGCCCCAAAATCTGTACCAATCTCAGATTATCCAGATCATCCAATGTTACAGTCAGAATATTGCTCCATCACAGCAATCCGGGACAGATAACTGATTCACTCTCACACAATTCCCACCTCTAATCGGTTTTAATATGTCTAAGCGCTTAACTAGTACTTTATCTTCGCTCTTTTCATGTGTTTTGCAGCTTTATACCCTTCCTTGAACCCGATGCCTTTGGCAAAGGACGCTGCTTTCAAACGCAAATGAGTTTGCATTGGGAAACAGTATTTCATAAAATAGAGAACGCTGATTTTAAACAGTTGTGGCCAAGTGAGGGGGCTGGGGGTGTCAAACTAAGAAGGGGAGCCTCACCCAGAGCTTTAACGTGGTGGGGGGGGAGTGAAGACTGGAATTGTACTGATTCAGCGCTGGACATGTAACTCCCTGCCCAGCTCTAGCTCCCAGAATCTTCACTTGTGGAAACCCTTCTCCTGCACTGGGCGCGTGGTCTTCCATGCCAACGCCACTCTGCACACAACGGCCAGAAACATGGGAAATAGCAGTAGGGCCGTTCGGCCCTTCCAGGGTGCAGCACCCATTCTATCGAATCACAGCTGATCACCCAGCTCAGTCGGTCAGACAGAAGGCCAGGTAACATACAGAGGAAAGGAGACATCAGCTTTCTAGGTATTTCTTCAGGAGTCCAACTCAGTCCCTTAATCCCCCCTTTCCCACACCCTGTGATTGCTGTAACCCTCAGAACTAAATCCTCCTTGAAAAACATTCAATGTTTTGGCCTCTGACAGAGAAATCCCCACAGATGCCCCACTCTTATGGCGAAAATATTGCTCCCATCGCAGTTCTACCCCCAGTATTCGTAAACATGTGACCCCCTTGCTTCTATGCTCCCTCAGTCATTGGGAACATCATAGAATCCCTACAGCGTGGAAACAGGCCCTTTGGCCCAACAAGTCCACACTGACCCTCAGAGCATCCCACCCAGACCCATCCCCCTGTAACCCACACACCGCTGAACACTACGGGCAATTTAGCATGGCCGATCCACCTAGCCTGCACATCTTTGGACTGTGGGAGGAAACCGGAGCACACAGAGGAAACCCACGCAGACACGGGGAGAATGTGTAAACTCCACACAGACAGTCGCCCAAGGCTGGAATTGAACCCAGGTCCCTGGTGCTGTGAGGCTGCAGTGCTAACTGCTGAGCCACTGTGTCGCCATCCTTCCTGTGTTGACCCTGACTGATCCATAGTTTTATATGTTTGCATTCTGCACTCCAGTGAATATGGTCCTAACCAATCCAGCCTCTCTTCATACATCAGCCCTGCCATCCCAGGAATCAACCTGGTGAACCTTCGCTGCCCTCCCGCCATCCCCAGAACATCCTCCCTCAGACAGAGGCCCCAAACTGCACACACAGTACTCCAGCTGCAGTCACAGAGACAAATTGTCATATTCAGAACATACAATATGAGCAGAGAGAGTGCGAAACAGGAAGCGCTGGGAGGGATTGTTTTAATTTGAGTTCATTAAAATGAGCTTAAACGACATTGAGATCCCGACGGGACACCCCTCCTCACTAAGTAGTAACTGTACAGAAAGATTTTGCGGAACCGATATGCAAAACCCACATGGTAAAAAGTTATCTCACTCCCCCAGGAGACCACCTTGATTTTACAGCTTAAAAGCTTGAGGCTCCCCCCCCCCCCCCCCCCCCCCCAGCCACCCCCATTAGTTTTTGTGTTGTTAATGCTGCAGACAGATTTCCTCAGTTTACAAGGTATGGTCTGAAATTTTTCACTCTTAGTTATGGCATTGAAAAGACATTCACACAGAAATCTCACTGAGGACAAGGCAGGCACAGACATATTTCCATTAGTTTTATGATGTTTAACACAGCAACGTGGAAGCAATTGTCCCGAAAGGTTTACAATGTGCAGTAAGGTGGGTTATGCCTTTCACACTGCGTTTACAATATAGCTAACAGAGGGAGAGAGAGAGAGAGAGAGAGGAGGTCCACTCAGGAGGTGTGAAGCTGTTTGTGGGCAGCAGGCCGCCTGCTGTCGCGTAACTAGTCAGGGGTAGGAACCCACAAACACAAAGACCCCAGGGGTGAGACCTCAGCAGATCGGTCCATTGGCGTCTAAGTGAGGTGGTACAGGGAGGGTAACGTGGGAGTCACAGCCAGAACGATGGGACAGACGGGGTGGGCCCTGAGTTGGGAGAGCAGAATGAGTGGGGAGAGCGAGGACAGTGGGGAGGAGGGAGAATGGGGAAAGTTGGTGAGAATGAGGGAAGTTGGGATGAATGGGGGAAGTTGGGGAGGGTGGGGGAGGTTGAGGAGAATGACAGAAGTTGGGGAGAATGGGGGAAGTTGGGGAGAATGAAGGAAGTTGGCGAGAATGAGAGAAGTTGGGGTGAATGAGGGGAGTTGGGGAGAGTGGGGGAAGTTGGGGAGAGGGGGTCCAGGGAGGACGGACTAAGTAGGGAGAACACAGTGAGCTGGGAGCGGCACAGAGTGTGGCGAGCGGAGGAGGGGCGGGGGAGCTGGAAGAATTACGAAAGGCGGAGGCTTGAAGGCTCCTCTGGGCCTTCCTCGGGACTTTGGGATGGGTTCATTTTCTGATGGAGGTAGTCGATGAATTCGGAGAAGCGTTGGGAGATGGTCTGCGCCTCCTTCCTGAACCAGGCACCGATTTGCTCCATCTTGACCTGGAGGGCCTCACGGATATCATCAGCGTTGCTGCTCACATGCTCCTGCAGGGCCTCAGCCTTCAACCTGACATCCTCTGCCTGCTGGGCCAGGGACTGTTGGATATTTTGGACGTGTTGGAGTACTTTGCTTTCAGCTGCATTGCTGTAAGGAGCTGCCATGGCTTTCAGGTCATCAAGAGTACGGTCTCTGCGGCTTCTCAGCTCCTCAGCGTACTCGTGGAGCTTGGCGCGGATGCTAGCTTGGTCCCGGTTCAACCGCTTGCGATATTTGCGCAGGTAGAGCGCCAGGGTTTGACGTACATCCTCCACGTTCTGCTTGACCATCAGTTTGGCCTCCTCCTGGTAGACCAGCAGGTTGGAGCGAATGGCCATCAGGTCACTGTGCAGACGGTTTGAAAGTTCTTCCATGTCAGAGTTGAAGCGTTCGGAGTAAGGGCCGAGCTGGGCTTGCAGTCCCGCTCCAGATGCGTTCAGTTCAGTCATGCATTCGGCGATCAGCGTCCTGCGAAATACAAGGCCGGGGTGGAGGAGGGTGTGGAGAGTAGGTAAAACGAGGAATTAGCACCGATTCCATCAGCGCGCCACTGCCGAGCCAGCCGGTTGCCCAGGAGAGAGCAGAGAAACCGCGGACAGCGAGAGAGAAAGCTAACCAGAAATATAACAACAGATGGGAAGAGTTTCTCCCGGCGTTCCAAACAGAGAGCAGTGAAACAGCAAGGATTGCTCCTGAGGAAAACGAGACTGCAATATTCGCTTTGGAGGATAAGATGAGGGCAGACCAATTCAACAAATTCTTAACCCAATATTTCTCAGGAAAGCACAACTGTGCTAAGATCTACTGCTGGGTGATAAGACATGGGTGGGGTAGGGAGGGGCAAGTGAATGGTTGAAATGAGGAGCTCAAAACATTGCGAGTAAGAGGTCAAGGAAAGGAGCACTGTCAGTGGGTCAGTGCTGAGGGAGTGGGCACTGTCGGAGGGTCAGTGCTGAGGGAGCACCGCACTGTCGGAGGGTCAGTGCTGAGGGAGTGGGCACTGTCGGAGGGTCAGTGCTGAGGGAGCGCCGCACTGTCGGAGGGTCAGTGCTGAGGGAGTGGGCACTGTCGGAGGGTCAGTGCTGAGGGAGCGCCGCACTGCGAGATATGTCAGACATTGCAATGAGTGAAGGATTAGCATTCGGTCTCTCTTTGGGACCTTCCTCCTCCCTCACATTCGCTCTCTGCCCCCAACAGGTCCCAGCTGCCACGTTCTCCATTTGCTCACATCCTGAATGACCAGCCAGAGTACAGGCAAACTGTTTTTGAGGATCATTCCCTTTCGCTCATTGTCCTGTGGGCAATGAGTATCTCTCAAGAAAAGGTCTTCAGACATGACATGATTTAGTCTGCTTTAACATTGCAGTTATTTGGAGCTTGCTGTGCATTAATGAGCTTTCTCATGTCCTACATCACAACCGTGAGTCCACATTCAGCCTGGAATTTCACCTGTAACGTGTTAGTTGATGATCTTTGGAAGAAGAAAAAGACCTGGGAGTTCTGAAGGAATGACGGGACACCAGGAATCTCAGAGGGACCTTGAGGTAACTGTCGATAGGTACCTGAACAGGTAATAATATGATTCAGAAAGCAAACAGTAGGCTTTATGCTTAGAGGCAGATACTCTCAGAGCAGGGAGGTGAAGTTGGAACTGTACGGAGCTTTGGTGAGGCCACAGCTGGAATACAGTGTGCAGCTCTGCTCCCCACGCTAGAGGAAGGATGAGATTGCAATGGGGGGGGGGGAGGGGGGCGGAGGGAGATTCACTGGGACAAAGCGGTTCAGCGATGAGGAGAGGGTGGCTAAGCTCGGCTTGTGTATTTTTGGAGCAGAGAGGTGGACCTGATAGAGGGATATAAGATGATGAGGGGCATGGGCAGGGTGCAGCGGTTCCACTGAGGAGAAGGGCCAATGATGAGGGAGCAGAATATTAAACTGAAAAGCAGGACGTTTCGAGGGATTGGAGGAAAATGAGTCACTGGGAGGGCAATATGTGGGAGGTTTTGTTTGCTCAGAAAACCTCACAACCTTTAGAACATGCTTGTATAGACTTTCACAATACCACAACCTTCAGGTGAGCAGGAAGGTCAGGCTAGTAAAGCCATGATGGTGCAGAAATAATGGGCTGAAGGGTCTTGTCTGTGTGATAAGGCGATGACATTTCCACAGGAGACGCTTGGGCCATCCTGAGGTGGTATCAGCCGCTATCACAATGCAGGTCTGTGTTGTCGAGTGAGTGCATCCTCTGGCCATTCCTTCCCAGCGATGCTGACCCACACGTGATATACTCACTCGAGATGCTTGTCCAGCTCAGCAGTCTGAATTTGTTTCAGCAGGCCCTGGGTGGACTGGGCCAGGTCCGTGGTGAAGGACCAGAATTTCTCAATGGCTTCTTCCCATTTGCTCCTGGGGAAGGCCTCATCCTGTGGTTCTGCCTGGGAACCTGAGGGAACACAACAATATCCTGGTTCATCCTCTTCCCATATATTCCCGATCTGTGTGACCCCCCTCCAGCCCCTACACCCCCTCTCTATCTCTGTAACCCCCTCCAGCCCCTACACCCTCTCCCTAACTCTGTAACCCCCTCCAGCCCCTACACCCCATCCCTATCTCTGTAACCCCCTGCAGCCCCTACACCCCCTCCCTATCTCTGTAACCCCCTCCAGCCCCTACACCCCCTCCCTATCTCTGTAACCCCCTCCAGCCCCTACACCCCCTCCCTATCTCTGTAACCCCCTCCACCCCCTACACCCCCTCCCTATCTCTGTAACCCCCTCCAGCCGCTACACCCCCTCCCTATCTCTGTAACCCCCTCCAGCCCCTACACCCCCTCCCTATCTCTGTAACCCCCTCCAGCCCCTACACCCCCTCCCTATCTCTGTAACCCCGTCCAGCCCCTACACCCCCTCCCTATCTCTGTAACCCCCTCCAGCCCCTACACCCCCTCCCTATCTCTGTAACCCCCCCACCCCCTACACCCCCTCCCTATCTCTGTAACCCCCTCCAGCCGCTACACCCCCTCCCTATCTCTGTAACCCCCTCCAGCCCCTACACCCCCTCCCTATCTCTGTAACCCCCTCCACCCCCTACACCCCATCCCTATCTCTGTAACCCCCTCCAGCCCCTACACTCCCTCCCTATCTCTGTAACCCCCTCCAGCCCCTACACGCCCTCCCTATCTCTGTAACCCCCTCCAGCCCCTACATGCCCTCCCTATCTCTGTAACCCCCTCCAGCCCCTACACCCCCTCCCTATCTCTGTAAGCCCCTCCAGCCCCTACACCCCCTCCCTATCTCTGTAACCCCCTCCAGCCCCTACACCCCCTCCCTATCTCTGTAACTCCCTCCAGCCCCTATACCCCCTCCCTATCTCTGTAACCCCCTCCACCCCCTACACCCCCTCCCTATCTCTGTAAACCCCTCCACCTCCTACACCCCCTCCCTATCTCTGTAACCCCTCCAGCCCCTACACCTCTGCTGGCCCTTCCCAATGTGTTTCTGATGTTTTGAACGTGTCCACGGCACAGTGGATCATCCCAGTGCGACGCTGTAAAACAACCAGTGAGCAGGGCACAGCTTGCTGTTGCTTATCAAGTTTTTCTTGCACATTTAATAGAATAAATCCTCCCACTGCACTTTCCAGTGTCACAATTCCCCCAGTTAACGTTTTAACTCGTCACATTTCACCTTCGATCTTGTTAATTCCGAACTAAGATGTAAATCTGCCCAGTTTGTGTTTCCTGAGATTGGAATCCAATTAATATCTGGAAACATCCTCCTCATTTTGCATTGCTGTCAGACCCAGCTGATGGGATAAACCTTTCACTGTGTTTGTGACATTGTTAATACGCGGTTAATAAAGTTAATTTACTTTGTGTGTTTACCACATCCCTAAGACCTAGCGAACGGTGTAAAATATCCCCTTGTGGCCCTGTTGCTTTTAAAACACAGAAAATGGGCTAAATCATCCAAGGTGTTTACAACGCACTTAACATGCAGTGAACATCCATCCCAGCATCTTTACTGTGTCGTTAGCATGCTGCAAGGGCTATTTTAGGTCACACGTACGATGTGCTTAACAGACAGAAAGGGGATTCTCCCACTCTATCTACGATGTAGCTAACATTCAGCGGTCAGCGTACAATTGTCTGAACATCTAGCGAAGGGGATAAATTTTCCCAGTCCCCTACTTATTGGGATAAAACATCCCAGAGTGCTTATGATGTCAATTTAATGTCAATTGTACGTGGTGTGCTGTGTTTTCCAACATCATCATTAAAACATAACGAGCAGGGAAGATCATTCCAGCGTGGTAACAATGGCACTAGGACACAGAGTGGAGAAACAGGCCATTCGGCCCAACACGTCCAAGGAACGCCCCATGCAGACCCATACCCCGACATTTCCCATGCCTTACGCACCTAGCTTACCCCTTCCTGGACACTACGGGGCAATTTCCCACGTCCAACGCACCCTAACCCGCACATCGTCGGACCGTGGGAGGAAACCCACGCAGACACGGGGAGAACGTGCAAACCTCGCAACAGACAGTCTCCCGAGGGTGGGATCGAACCCTCTTTCCCCGGGCGGGGTGAGGCGGCGCTAACCACTGTGCCACCGGGGGATCCCTTCGCGAACCCAGCCTTCCCCGGCTGTTAGTGAGCTGCTTTGGTGACAGTTCAAATGGCTATAGGGATTGATTATCTCTGAGGGTTGGGGGGGGAGGCACAGGTCGCTGATTCCGCTGAGAAAACAGAGGGGGCAGGGGACGGGCACTGGGAGCAGGGGTTTGTGTTTGGGGGGCGGGGGGGTGATGGTTGGACTGAATTAATAAAAGCGCACCCACTTACCAAGAATCAGAAGCACGGCGACCAGAGTGACAGAGGTCTTCATGGTAATTTGTTACTTTTTGGAGGAAAGAGAAAATGACAAATTAAAAACTCATTTCCAAAAGAAACCACACTCCACACACAGCAATTAATTCTGGATATAATTACTCAAGAGGCTTCTCGAAATCCCAAGCTGTCCTGCTGTGCTCTCTCCCACAATCTGTCTCAGCGAACTGACTCTGCCAACTCGAGAGACCTGATTTTATATAGCTCAGCTCGGAGTGGCAGAAACAGCGAGGGTTACTCAGGTTCAGTTTCAGTGTGCCTCACAACTCTATCAACAACACCCAGCTCTCTCTGCTCTCCCCCACCCCCACCCCCCACACCAGCTCACACCCACTCCCCGAAGCCTGAGTCTGCCCCCTTGGGATTCTGCTTGTTGAGCTTGACTGGATCGTGTCTTGCACTGCATCCTCACTCGTTGAGAGAGAAACCATGCCTTGAAGGGGCCGGTAGACTTTGCCCCATGTCGTCACTGAGTGCCAAAGCTTCGCAGGAGAAAATCTTCCCAGTTTTCTTTGTCCTGCTCGGATTCCCACTGAAGGAGCAAAACTGGAGCACCAAAACAAGAAAACAGACTCGTACAAACAATTGCCCGACCGAATCCTGCATTCTCTCTCTTGTAATTCTCTCGCTCCTCAGTCTGAACTCGCAGAGCTTTCTGCTTTCTGCCCTATCTCTCTCTCTCTCTCCATTTTTCACTGGGTTCACAGGCACTGGGGCTGATCTCCTCAAGGGGAGGGACGCTGAGAGGGTCAGTGCTGAGGGAGTGGGCACTGTCGGAGGGTCAGGGCTGAGGGAGTGGGCTCTGTCGGAGGGTCAGTGCTGAGGGAGTGGGCACTGTCAGAGGGTCAGTGCTGAGGGAGTGGGCACTGTCGGAGGGTCAGGGCTGAGGGAGTGGGCTCTGTCGGAGGGTCAGGGCTGAGGGAGTGGGCTCTGTCGGAGGGTCAGGGCTGAGGGAGTGGGCTCTGTCGGAGGGTCAGTGCTGAGGGAGTGGGCACTGTCAGAGGGTCAGTGCTGAGGGAGCGGGCACTGTCGGAGGGTCAGGGCTGAGGGAGTGGGCTCTGTCGGAGGGTCAGGGCTGAGGGAGTGGGCTCTGTCGGAGGGTCAGTGCTGAGGGAGTGGGCACTGTCAGAGGGTCAGTGCTGAGGGAGCGGGCACTGTCGGAGGGTCAGGGCTGAGGGAGTGGGCTCTGTCGGACGGTCAGTGCTGAGGGAGCGGGCACTGTCGGAGGGTCAGTGCTGAGGGAGTGGGCACTGTCGGAGGGTCAGTGCTGAGGGAGTGGGTTCTGTTGGAGGTTGGGAGGAAGGGGGTTGCTGATTGTTGGGATCTGGTGATGTTGGAGCATGTGTGGGCTGACGGGGTCGGAGAGGCGGAGGAGATCTCCCCTTGAGGGCCTACCATTTCTCCGCCAAAACAGCCCCTGAAAAATCTGTTTTGGGATCTTGCTGCGCACAAGTCAGCTGGCTGTCTGTGAACACTGAAGAACACCTTATAGTACCCTTCCCTCTCGTTAAAACCTGATTCCTCTTCCTCACTTGTTCCCCTACACAGCATATTCCTCGATCCTGTGCAAATGACCAGTTACCTGATGGTGATCAGCATTCCTGAAAGTCATTAACGGTGCTATACAAATGTACATTGCACCAGTACCCCGGTTCTGACCTCCTTTTTCCTCAAGAGAGGTGGCCCTTTAGTTTTGCCTCTTACCTTCTGTGGTTCCCACACTGTGTCGCTGTGAGAGTTGCTGAGCTGAGCTTGTCTTTATATCTATTGATCTCTATCTGTATATATCTCGCTGGGGCCTGGAGTTAGCACACAGTCTGACACATTGTTCCACCTCGCAGCCTCAGAGTCTAAAGTCCCTCCCAGGGTCCTGGTAGGCTCTCTTATCTCCACTATCGTGGGACAACTTGGCACAGATAAGATGTCCCTGAATAACTCCAATTCCCCAGGAATGTCTGCTTGCACAAAACCTCCACATAGCCCCACACCCACCTTCTGGAATGCTGTGTGTGTGTGTGTGTGTGTGTGTGTGTGTGTGTGTGTGTGTGTGTGTGTGTGTGTGTGTGTGTGTGTGTGTGTGTGTGTGTGTGTCAGTCTAATTTTCTGAGTGCAAACAGCCTGAGGTGTCCCTCTGCGATGTGATTGCAGGGGCTGTAAGGAGAGACACACATTCACATACAGAGCTAACTTCTTTGTCTGCTTCAAAAAGCTGTTTCCTTGTTCCGATGTTTCATCATCCGTGCTCAGAATATTAAAAACCCCTGTCTTTCAGAGCAGTAGCGCTATAATCTTGGGAATGTCACAACATCCTGTGTATCTGCCCACCCTGGTGAAATCGAACAGCAATTTCAGCTGGTTTAATGAAACACTCTCTGTTTCTGTCATAGGGTCACGAGGAATGAGGGCAGTGTACAGGAAGCATGGCATAGCACAGGATCGAGGAATATGCTGTGTAGGGGAACAAGTGAGGAAGAGGAATCAGGTTTTAACGAGAGGGAAGGGTACTATAAGGTGTCCTTCACACTAAAGGGTCAATTCTGAGGAGTCTCACTGAAACCTTGGAGTGAGTTCAGCGGGAGTTTGAAGGGTCACAAGAGCTTTAGGATATCCAAGTTACAATCTGATGGGTAACAAAGTGTGGAGCTAGTTGAACACAGCAGGCCAAGCAGCATCTCAGGAGCACAAAAGCTGACGTTTCAGGCCTAGACCCTTCATCAGAGAGGGGGATGGGGAGAGGGTTCTGGGGACAGGGTCAAGGTGTTTGCCATGCTTGTGTAGACCCAGGGATTGTTGCCACCTCATTGGATACCTTCATGTCTGCCCCCCAAACAGAGGATAAGTCGTTAAAACAGTTTGTGATACTAGAGACAGACCCTTCGGCCCATCCAGCCCATACCGACCATAATCCCAAACTAAACCAGTCCCTCCTGCCTGGTCCTGGCCCATGCCCCTCCAAACCTTTCCTATTCATGTACTTATCCAAATATCTTTTCATAGCTGTAACTGTACCCCCACAAACCACTTCCTCAGGAAGTTCACTCCACACATCAACTATGCCCTCCGCGCCCCCCCCCCATGTCCTCTTTAAATCCTTCTCCTCTCACCTTAAAAAATGTGCCTCCTAGCCTTAAAATCCCATCCAAGGAAAAACGTACCTGCTATTAGCCCAATCTGTACCCCTTACTGTTTTATAGCCTTCTATCAGGTCACCTCTCAATCTATTACGCCCAAGTGAGAAAAGTCCCAGTCCATCCACCCTTTCCTTGTAAATCAAACCCTCCATTCCTGGCAACATCCTGGTAAATCTCTTCCGAACTCTGTCTCACTTAATAATATCCTTTCTCTAACAGGGGGACCAGATCTGGACACAGTACTCTTGTAAACTGTGCTAAACACCTCCTTAACCACCCTAACTAAAAACCGAAAGAACTGCGGATGCTGTAAATCAGGAACAAAAACAAAGTTGCTGGAAAAGCTCAGCAGGCCTGGCAGCATCTGTGGAGGAGAAAACAGAGTTAGCGTTCCGGTGAACCTCCCTCAGAACTCAGTTGCCAGCACTGGGCTTCCCACTAGACAGCTGGGGGGTGTTGGGGCAAGGACTGAACACAGAGGCTAATGCAACAGAGAGACTTGGAAGGAGGTGGGAGAGGGTTCCACGCAGGAGCTCATGCTCAGCTTAGGATATAGGTGCAATCCACGAACAACGTACTCTCAGGGGTCTCCAGCATCTCCCAGCACATTTGCCGACTGCTCGACTCAAAGCCAATCACACACCAACTTGCGGAGATGGAATCACTGCCATCGCAAACCAACAGTCCGGTTATACACAGCAAGCTCCCAGCAAAAGTAATTATTGATAATGGGGATCACGACAAATAAATAGGAGCCGGCCAGCATGGAGTAACAATATCTCAGTCCAAGCCCCCTGTGGGTTTTCGGGACGTTTAACTCCAAGTAGATTCTTGTTTTAGTGTTCAAACTGATAGAAAGCACTGCTCCATCAGCGCTGACCCTCCGACAGTGCCCGCTCCCTCAGCGCTGACCCTCTGACAGTGCCCGCTCCCTCAGCACTGACCCTCCGACAGTGCCCACTCCATCAGCGCTGACCCTCTGACAGTGCCCACTCCCTCAGCGCTGACCCTCTGACAGTGCCCGCTCCCTCAGCACTGACCCTCCGACAGTGCCCACTCCATCAGCGCTGACCCTCTGACAGTGCCCACTCCCTCAGCACTGACTCTCCGACAGTGCCCACTCCCTCAGCACTGACCCTCCGACAGTGCCCGCTCCCTCAGCGCTGACCCTCTGACAGTGCCCGCTCCCTCAGCACTGACCCTCCGACAGTGCCCACTCCATCAGCGCTGACCCTCTGACAGTGCCCACTCCCTCAGCACTGACTCTCCGACAGTGCCCACTCCCTCAGCACTGACCCTCCGACAGTGCGGCTCTCCCTCAGCACTGACCCTCCGACAGTGCCCACTCCCTCAGCACTGACCCTCCGACAGTGCCCACTCCATCAGCGCTGACCCTCTGACAGTGCCCACACCCTCAGCACTGACCCTCCGACAGCGCCCGCTCCCTCAGCTCTGACCCTCCGACAGTGCCTGCTCCCTCAGCACTGACCCTCCGACAGTGCCCATTCCCTCGGCACTGACCCTCCGACAGTGCGGCGATCGCCAGGACTGACCCTCTGACAGTGCCCACTCCCTCAGCACTGACCCTCCGACAGTGCCCACTCCCTCAGCACTGACCCTCCGACAGTGCCCACTCCCTCAGCACTGACCCTGGATTGCGAGTTGTCACGTGAATCTATGAATTCCCCTTTTTGGGATTCTTTCATGCCCCTTGACCTCAATAGCCTGACCCATGAGGAACTCCCTCACTCCGGATCTGTGGCTGCGCTTCTTTCCGGAGAAATTGCCTTACTTCCCCTCTCTTCCATCGCTTTGTTTGTTGTCTCATTGGGTGTGACAGTGGGCCAGTGGTCAGTGCAGCTGCTCCCTACCCCCAGGGACCTGGCTCAATTCTACCCCTGGATGACTGTCTGTGTGGAGTTTGCACATTCTCCCCATGTCTGCGTGTGTTGCCTCCCACAGTCCAAAGATGCGCAGGGTCGGGTGAGTTGGCCACGGGGAGAAAGCAGGGATTGGGTGGGATGCTGTTTGGTGTGGAATGGATGGGCCGAATGGCCTGGGGCGAGTCTCAGCCACCTGGTTTGTCAGTCCCCTTCCTGCACTTCAATGAGATCTCCTCTCTCTCTCTCTCTCTCTGTTCAAATCAGGCCTAAACTGCTCCACCTCTCTCCACGAGACAGATCCCTTTTCTCTGTAATTTATTTATTGAATGGATAGCACTGAGCCAGGCAAAGTCCAGGAAAACTTCTCCAGGCTTCGATAAATTTACCCCTGTGGTGTTTTAGAAATTTTTTGATGTTGCTGATGACATGCATTACTTGATATCTCCTCCCAGCTCTCTGTCTCTGTATCTCTCTCTACGTGGCTCTAGTATCAGAGTCCATCTCTTCTGTGTCGGTGTTCTTCCAACAAAGCAATATGATTCAGTCAGTCAGATACAGAGTGTGGACAGAAATTAGCTTATCTCAGGAGCTGTTGTTAATTCGGAATGCATTGCGTTCAGGGTCATTTGCACTGATTTAATCTGTGGACTTTGGCCCAAAAAGCTACTGTTGAACTTCATTCAGCTAGTCAGCATCTCTGGGATTGTTGGAGAGGAGGTTTGCGGGTCAGGAACTACAGGGCGACAGAAACAGAGCATGAATTCAAGAACACGACTCGGCTTTTCAAAAGCAAGTTCACTTCCCCTCACCCAGCTCCTGGCTTGTTTTCCAAATTCGCTGTGGTTCCCCTGTTCTGTGCATGAACTCTCCTGCCCCTAAAACTCTAACACTCCCTGCCCTGGCTCATTCAAAACCCTCTGCTCCTCAGGAAACTCCACATGGTACAATGTCATTTTACGGAGACAAGTTGAGAATGGATTTCTGCACTGACCCTGACACTGCTGAGGGAATCTGATCATCTCCCACTGCCTCCTCAGGCTGCACCTTCGAGGGCTGGGAATTAAGGGACTGTTTTGCAGGGGTGATATGAAGAGTTTGAGGTGGTGCCGCACTGTCGGACGGTCAGTGCTGAGGGAGTGGGCACTGTCGGAGGGTCAGTGCTGAGGGAGTGGGCACTGTCAGAGGGTCAGTGCTGAGGGAGCGCTGCACTGTCGGAGGGTCAGTGCTGAGGGAGTGGGCACGGTCAGAGGGTCAGTGCTGAGGGAATGGGCACTGTCGGAGGGTCAGTGCTGAGGGAGTGGGCACTGTCGGAGGGTCAGTGCTGAGGGAGCGCCGCACTGTCGGAGGGTCAGTGCTGAGGGAGTGGGCACTGTCGGAGGGTCAGTGCTGAGGGAGCACTGCACTATCGAAGGGTCAGTGCTGAGGGAGTGGGCACTGTCGGAGGGTCAGTACTGAGGGAGTGGGCACTGTCGGAGGGTCAGTGCTGAGGGAGTGGGCACTGTCGGAGGGTCAGTGCTGAGGGAGTGCCGCACTATCGAAGGGTCAGTGCTGAGGGAGTGGGCACTGTCGGATGGTCAGTGCTGAGGGAGCGCCGCACTGTCGGAGGGTCAGTGCTGAGGGAGCGCCGCACTGTCGGAGGGTCAGTGCTGAGGGAGTGGGCACTGTCGGAGGGTCAGTGCTGAGGGAGCGCCGCACTATCGAAGGGTCAGTGCTGAGGGAGCGCCGCACTGTCGGAGGGTCAGTGCTGAGGGAGTGGGCACTGTCAGAGGGTCAGTGCTGAGGGAGCGCTGCACAATCGGAGGGTCAGTGCTGAGGGAGTGGGCACGGTCAGAGGGTCAGTGCTGAGGGAATGGGCACTGTCGGAGGGTCAGTGCTGAGGGAGTGGGCACTGTCGGAGGGTCAGTGCTGAGGGAGCGCCGCACTGTCGGAGGGTCAGTGCTGAGGGAGTGGGCACTGTCGGAGGGTCAGTGCTGAGGGAGCACTGCACTATCGAAGGGTCAGTGCTGAGGGAGTGGGCACTGTCGGAGGGTCAGTACTGAGGGAGTGGGCACTGTCGGAGGGTCAGTGCTGAGGGAGTGGGCACTGTCGGAGGGTCAGTGCTGAGGGAGTGCCGCACTATCGAAGGGTCAGTGCTGAGGGAGTGGGCACTGTCGGATGGTCAGTGCTGAGGGAGCGCCGCACTGTCGGAGGGTCAGTGCTGAGGGAGTGGGCACTGTCGGACGGTCAGTGCTGAGGGAGCGCCGCACTATCGAAGGGTCAGTGCTGAGGGAGCGCCGCACTGTTGGAGGGTCAGTGCTGAGGGAGCGGGCACTGTCAGAGGGTCAGTGCTGAGGGAGTGGGCACTGTCGGAGGGTCAGTGCTGAGGGAGTGGGTACTGTCGGAGGGTCAGTGCTGAGGGAGTGGGCACTGTCGGAGGGTCAGTGCTGAGGGAGCGCCGCACTGTCGGAGGGTCAGTACTGAGGGAGTGGGCACTGTCGGAGGGTCAGTGCTGAGGGAGTGGGCACTGTCGGAGGGTCAGTGTATTCAGTTGACTGTGTAGAGCGATGTCTGTTGTTGGATCCAGTTCTGAGACAAGGAAGTGAATTTCCCCGATAACTGTCTCCTTTCACCAAACGGTGGCCATGAGGGATGGGCACAATTGTGCTGCTGTTTTTGACAGGCTTGTGAGTTGTTGACATTGGGAACATTGAACCTTCTGAGCTGTGGAGACAGTGGGCATTCATGATTGATTGGTTGATCTGGTTCATCGTCACATGTACCTTAGTACAGTGAAAATCTTTGTTTGTGAACAGTACAGGCAGATCACAGCAAGCAACGTACAGATCATGGGGTGAAAGAACTGGTGAGCTGGATGGGCTGCATAGTGCAGGCCGCATGCAAAATAAGATCAACATTAACAAGTTCGACATTATTTGAAGCTAGAGAGCCCACTCATCAGCCTGATAAACGCAAAGAAGAAGATGTTATTGAACCTGCTGATGGAGGTGAGCTGCCTTCTTGAGCCGCTGCAGTCCCCACCTGCTGTGGGTTGACCCACAATGCCCCTTAGGGAGGCAATTCCTGGATTCTGACCCAGCGACACTGAAGGAACGGCGATATATTCCCAAGTCAGGATGGGGAGTGGAGGGGAACTTGCAGGGGGCTGGTGTTCCCATGTATCTGCTGCCCCTTGTCCTTCTGGATGGAAGTGGGTTGTGGGTTTGGAAGATGCTGCCTGAGGATCTTTGGTGAACCTCTGCAGAGCATCTTGTAGATGGTACACACTGCTGCGACTGAGCGTCGGTGGGGGGGAGGGAGTGGGATGTTTGTGGAAGTGGGGCCAATCGAGCCGGGGCTGCTCTGTCCTGGATGGTGTCGAGCTTCTTGAGTGTTGTTGGAGCTGCCCCCATCCAGAGGCAAGAGGGGGGTATTCCATCCCCCTCCTGACTTGTAGTGCTGGATGATGAAGAGGTTCCTTGGCTCCCTGGAGTTTCGGGAAGTATACAGAGCTCCAGAATACATAATCCCTGGAAACCTTGGGAGCAGACCCCTGGGGAGGAGAGTGCCCACATTTCAGATGGCCAGTTCAGAAAATATTCAATCATCACACAAGCACACTCAAAGTCACTCAATGCATTTTGAAAAGTCTTCGGCCCAAAATCAGATCCCCGGTTCTGAACCCTGAACATATGCTGTGACGCAACGCTTCTTTTCACAATCCTGAATCTGATAATTGACCCTGAGATAAACCTCTGACCCCACATTCAGGTCACCCCAATATCCTACCAACATCCACCCCATTGCCACTTGTCCCTGACCTCCCTATCAGCTTAATTGCAGCATTTACCCTGATCTGGGGCATCATCTCCTCGAGACCTGACTCTCCCAAACCTCTCCCAGCACCTTCTCCCACACGCCCTTCTCCATGTCCCTGCTGGATTTGAACTCACGCCACGTCCTGCTCCACTGTGCACCCCGTGCTCACTCCCCGAGATATCCACACAGTCAGGCAATTTCTCAAACCTGTCTTCATTAAACCCATAACCCACACCTCCATATCTCTGTAACCCCCTCCTGCCCCTACACCCCCTTCCTATCTCTGTAACCTCCTCCAGCCCCTACACCCCTTCCCTATCTCTGTAACCCTCTCCAGCCCCTACACCCCCTCCCTATCTCTGTAACCTCCTCCTGCCCCTACACCCCTTCCCTATCTCTGTAACCCCCTCCAGCCCCTCCCTATCTCTGTAACCCCCTCCTGCCCCTACACCCCCTTCCCTATCTCTGTAACCTCCTCCAGCCCCTACACCCCTTCCCTATCTCTGTAACCTCCTCCAGCCCCTACACCTCTCCCTATCTCTGTAACCTCCTCCAGCCCCTACACCCCTTCCCTATCTCTGTAACCCCCTCCAGCCCCTCCCTATCTCTGTAACCCCCTCCTGCCCCTACACCCCTTCCCTATCTCTGTAACCTCCTCCAGCCCCTACACCCCCTCCCTATCTCTGTAACCTCCTCCAGCCCCTACACCTCTCCCTATCTCTGTAACCCCCTCCAGCCCCTCCACCACTTCCCTCTGTCTGTGACCTCCTCCATCCCCTACATTGCTCTGAGATCCCTATACCCCAACAACTCAGGCCTCTTGAGCGCCCCCTGATGCCCTGTGACACTCCTTAAGGGGAAACATCTTTGACTGAGGAACAGGACTTGAGGCATTGCACCTTTAGATGTGCACACAGCACTGACAGGGTGATGGAGTTGAGGGTTAGAGTGAGGGTGAGTGTTAAGCTAAGCGAATGGATTCACACAGTGCAACCACTTCAGTATCGCAGGGTAACCTAATCCCTGGGCTCGGTAAACACCAATGTTGAACAGACAGCAGTGTTTAAAGATACTTGACTCTCAAAAGAGGAGGTGAACAAACTCGGATACACTCAGCCCACAATTCAAGAATCGATCTACTTTTGTTTGTCATTTATGTAAATGATTTATATGTTGGTAAGTTATGCAGGAGACTTTGTTCTTTGAGGAAGTCACGAGACAGTTCTTTGAGGAGGTCACGAGACAGGTTGATGAGGGCCGAGCAGTGGATGTGGTGTACATGGACTTCAGCAAGGCATTTGATAAGGTTCCCCACAGCAGGCTCATTCATAAAGTCAGGAGGTATGGGATACAGGGTGATTTGGCTGTCTGGATTCAGAATTGGTTGGCTCCCAGGAGGCAGAGAGTGGTTGTAGATGGTAAGTATTCTGCCTGGAGGTCAGTGCTGAGTGGTGTCCCACAGGGCTCTGTTCTTGGGCCTCTGCTCTTTGTAGTTTTTATAAATGACTTGGATGAGGAGGTTGAGGGGTGGGTTAGTATGTTTGCTGGTGACACAAAGGTTGGAGGTGCCGTTGATAGTATCGAGGGCTATTGCAGGCTTCGCTGAGACATTGACAGAATGCAGAGGTGGGCTGAGAAATGGCAGATGGAGTTCAACCTGGATAAATGTGAACTGATGCATTTTGGAAGGTCGAACTTAAATGCTGAACATAGGATTAAAGGCAGGATTCTCGGCAGTGTGGAGGAACAGCGGGATCTTGGTGTTCAAGTGCATAGCTCCCTCAAAGTTGCTGCCCAAGTGGATAAGTTTGTTAAGAAAGCATATGGTGTTTTGGCTTTCATTAACAGGGGGATCGAGTTTAAGAGCCGCGAGGTTATGCTGCAGCTCTACAAAACCCTGGTGAGACCATACTTGGAATATTGTGTCCAGTTCCGGTTGCCCTATTATAGGAAAGATGTGGAGGCTTTGGAGTGGGTGCAAAGGATGTTTACCAGGATGCTGCCTGGACTGGAGGGCTTGTCTTACGAGGAGAGGTTGACTGAGCTTGGACTTTTATCCCTGGAGAGAAGGAGGAAGAGAGGTGACCTGATCGAGGTGTACAAGGTAATGAGAGGCATGGATAGAGCCGATAGCCAGAGACTTTTCCCCAGGGCAGGATTGACTGCCACGAGGGGTCATAGTTTTAAGGTGTTAGGAGGAAGGTATGGAGGAGACGTCAGAGGGACGTTCTTCACCCAGAGAGTTGTGAGCGCATGGAATAGTTTGCCAGTGGTAGTCGTGGAAGCGGAGTCATTAGTGACATTTAAGCGACTGCTGGACATGCACATGAACAGCAGTGAATTGAGGGGAATGTAGGTTAGGTTATTTTATTTTTGGATTAGGATTATTCCACGGCACAACATCGTGGGCCAAAGGGCCTGTACTGTGCTGTACTTTTCTATGTTTTATGTTCTATGAGATACCAAAAACTGATGGTAGAGTGGACAGTGAAGCGGGTTAACTAAGATTACAATCTAATTTAGATCAATGTGAGGTATTGCATTTTTAGTAAAACAGACAAGAGCAGGAGTGATACAGTTAATGGCAGGGCCCTGGGTAGCGTTGCTGAACAGAGAGACCTCGGGGTTCAGGTACATAATTCTTTGAAGTTTGCATCCCATATAGATAGGG
The DNA here is from genome assembly GCF_030684315.1 of Stegostoma tigrinum. NCBI lineage: Eukaryota > Metazoa > Chordata > Chondrichthyes > Orectolobiformes > Stegostomatidae > Stegostoma > Stegostoma tigrinum. The sequence continues at coordinate 3,548,561 of NC_081394.1, read as the reverse complement.
TGCTTAAGAAGGTGTTTAGCACGCTTACTTTCATTGCTCAGATCTTTGAGTATAGGAGTTGGAATGTCTATTGAGGTTGTACAGGATGTTGGTGAGACCTTTTCTGGAGTACTGTGTCCAGTTCAGGTCTTATTCAACTCGAGGGGGTCCAGAAAAGATTTACCAGAATGTTGCTGGGAATGGAGGATTTGAGATATAAAACTAATCTGGAAAGACTGAGACTTTTCTCAAGAGAATGCAGGGGTTCGGGGGTGACCTTTGAGAGGTTTCTCAAATCATGATGGCCATAGATAAGGTAATTGACAAGGTCTCTTCCCTAGGGTGGGGGGGGTCCAAAACCAGGAGGCATTTATTAAAGCGAGAGGAGGAAGAGTTTAAAAAGACATAAGGAGCGACTTTTTGACACAGGGATTGGTTTGTGCGTGTAATAAGCTTCCAGATGAACACAGAACATAGTACAGTACAGAACAGTACAGGCCCTTCGGCCCACGATGATGTGCCGAACTTTTACCCGAAACCTCAGGCCTACCTAACCCCCACCCCTACCTTATACTATCATCTATATGCCTATCTAATAGCTGCTTAAGTACCCCGAATGAGGCCGACTCCACTACCCTCTCCGGCAATGCATTCTGCGCCCCTGCCATTTTCTGAGTAAAGAACCTACCTCTGATGTCTCCCCTATATCTACCTCCACTCACTTTAAAACTATGCCCCCTCATAATAGCTACCTCCACCCTGGGAAAAAGTCTCTGGCTGTCCACTCTATCCATGCCTCTGATCATTTTGTACACCTCGATCAAGTCACCTCTCATCCTTCATCCTTCTAAAGAGAAAAGCCCTAGCTCTCTCAACCTTTCCTTGTAAGACCTTCCAGGCAACATCCTGGTAAATCTGCTCTGCACCTTTTCCAACGCTTCCACATCTTTCCTCTAATGAGGCGACCAGAACTGGATACAATACTCCAGATGTGGCCGATCCAGGGTTTTGTATAGCTGGAGCATAACTTCACGGCTCTGGAACTCAATCCCTCTGTTAATAAAAGCTAACACATCATACGCCTTCTTAATAACTCTATTCACCTGCGTGGCAGCTTTCAGGGAACTGTGGACATGAACCCTGAGATCCCTCTGCTCCTCCACACTGCCAAGAATCTTTCCGTTCACCCTGTATTCTGCTTTCAATTTTGTCCTTCCAAAATGAATCACCTCACTTTTCAGGGTTAAACTCCATCTGCCACTTCTCAGCCCAGCTCTGCATCCTATCAATGACATTCTGTAACCTAGAACAGCCCTTTGCACTGTCCACAACGTGACCCACCTTTGTATCGTCCGTGAACTTGCTAATCCACCCTTCCACTCCTTCATCCAGATCACTTACAAAAATCACAAATAGAAGAGGATCCAGAACAGATCCTTGTGACACACCACTCGTAACTGAGCACCATGTTGAATATTGTCCGTCCACTGCCACAGTTTGTCTTCTAAGGGTCAGCCACTTCTGAATCCAATCTGCTCCCTTTTTGCCCACATTTCTCCCTATCCCATGCCTCCTTACTTTCTACACGAGCCTACCATGGGGAACCTTATCAAATGCCCTACTTAAACCCATGTAAACCACATCCACTGCTCTACCTTCATCCGTGTGTTTGGTCACCTCTTCAATGAATTCACTAAGGTTTGTGAGGCATGATCCACCTCTCACAAACCCATGCTGACTATCACAAATCAAACTGTGCCTTTCCAAGTGATCATAAATCCTGTCTCTCAGAGCCCTTTCCAATAATTTGCCCACCACTGATGTATGAAGTGATCGATGTAGGTACAGCTACAATGTTTGAACGACATTTGGATAAGTTCATGATTAGGAAAGGTTTGGAGGAATATGGGCCAAGCACAGGCAGGTGGGGCTAGTTTAATTGGGAATATAGTTGGCATGGATTGGTTGGACCAACAGGTCTGTTTCCATGCTGTATGACCGGATGAATGCATTTCAAAGCTCCCTCCTAGCATCGAACTCAGGATTCTGATGGAAATCTGGGGAGAACCATGTTTGAAAGTTATGAGAAAACACTTGAATTGCCCCATTGCTACGATTTTGTGCAACAACCACACACACACACGTAAATCTGTAAAGGAATTAATGAGATTAGATTCCAGGTAGAGAATGTCAAACAAATAGACCGCAAGACAGCCCTTTCTTCACGTCATTAAAATGTATAAGTTGGAGGTAAACCATTGAGAATTGAATGAATCCAAACTGGTAATGTATGTTAGCAACGGAAACAAAATGCAGTCATCTTTCCTTCCTTATTCTGGAAACTATTTTTGCACAAAAATATTTTGTAATGACTTGCGAGTTTGATTGCTCGAAGGCTCTCTTTCATTTCAATGACTGCCTATGCCTATGAATTGTGATGGAGCCTTGTTGTTACTGCTGTCACTGCCATCATGTTGAATTCTTTAAAAGACAAATTGTCTATTTATGGGATATGAACCAATCAGAGCAAATCAGGCGACAGAGATAGTAGGAACTGCAGATGCTGGAGAATCTGACATAACAAGGTGTAGAGCTGGATGAACACAGCAGGCCAAGCAGCATCAGAGGAGCAGGAAGGCTGACGTTTCGGGCGACATGTCCATCATGGGCCTCCTGCAGTGCCACAATGATGCCACCCAAAGGTTGCAGGGACAGCAACACATATTCCACCTGGGAACCCTGCAGCCCAATGGTATCAATGTGGACTTCACCAGTTTCAAAATCTCCCCTTCCCCTACTGCATCCCTAAACCAGCCCAGTTCATCCCCTCCCCCCACTGCACCACACAACCAGCCCAGCTCTTCCCCCCCACCCACTGCATCCCAAAACCAGTCCAACCTGTCTCTGCCTCCCTAACCGGTTCTTCCTCTCACCCATCCCTTCCTCCCACCCCAAGCCGCACCCCTAGCTACCTACTAACCTCATCCCACCTCCTTGACCTGTCCGTCTTCCCTGGACTGACCTATCCCCTCCCTACCTCCCCACCTATACTCTCTCCACCTATCTTCTTTTCTCTCCATCTTCGGTCCGCCTCCCCCTCTCTCCCTATTTATTCCAGTTCCCTCTCCCCATCCCCCTCTCTGATGAAGGGTCTAGGCCCGAAACGTCAGCTTTTGTGCTCCTGAGATGCTGCTTGGCCTGCTGTGTTCATCCAGCTTCACACTTTTAAATCAGGCGACAGCTGGGGATGCCTCCGTGATGGGTCCTTCTCTACCCCAGAATGCCTTGCAGCGAGTGTCAAGTGGCACCCCACACACACACACACACTCACAGACACACACACACACACACACACACACACACACACACACACACACACACACTCACAGACACACACGCACACACACACGCACACACACACACGCACACGCACACACACACGCGCACACACGCACGCGCACACACTCACACACACACACGCACACACACACACACACACACACACACACACACACTGTTTGTCACACACACAGACTCACACACACACACAGTCACACACACACACACACACACACACACACACACACACACTGTTTGTCACACACACAGACACACACACACACACACAGACACACACACACACACACACACACACACACACACACACACACACACAAATAATGAGAGTCGGGGGTAGACAAATAAACATAACAACCCAAGAACTAGGAGCAGGAGTAAGCTATTCAGTCCCTCGGGCCTGCTCCAACATTCAATGTTGTCAGGGCAGCTCTCATCTCGGCCTCACTTTCCTATTCATTCTCCATAACCCTCCAAACCAGTACGAATTAAACATCTGCCTCGCTCCTCCTCAACTTTAGTCAGTGTCCCAACATCCCCATGGCTCTGGGGGCACAGAATTCCACAGATTCAAGGACCTTCGGGAGAAATAATTTCTCCCCGTTTCTGTTTTAAGTCTCCTGCCCCCTTCACCTAAAATTTTGACCTCTCATTCTGGATTGTTTCCACCCTCTCTATACCCAGAACCTTTCACATCTTCCATCAAATCTCCTCTCAATCCTTCTAAAGTCCAGAGAGTATTGGTGTAAACTGTTCAAATTCTCTTCATAAGACAGACACGGTCCCCACCACCCCCTGCCACTTCATCTCTGGAGTCAGTCTAGTGAACTTCCTGGGAATTGCTTCCAATATAATCAGAAGCCCACTTAAGGTCAATGCTATATACAATACTCCAGGTGTGGTCTCACTAATGCCTTGTAAAGTTTAAATGACACTTACCGATTTTTATACTCTATTCCTTCAGCAATTAATGACAAAATGTCCATTTGCCTCTCTTACAAGCTGCTGTACTATAGTCTAATTATTTTGTGATTCATACACAAGGATGCCCAGATCCCTCTGCATTGAAGCATGCTGAAGTTTCTCTCCATTTTGATAAAAAGTTGCCTTTGTGTTCCTCCGAACAAAATGGATAACCTTACACTTATCCATGTTGAGCTCAATCCACCACATTTTAACCTCACTGATCCCTGCCCCTCTGCAAATGCCCCATTTCCTCATGTCAACTTGTCTTCCCCGCACCCCAACGATTTTAGAGCCATCTGCAAACTCAGCTACAATCCTTCCTATCCCCGGAACCAAGTTATCAGTTTAGATTGTAAATATCTGGGGACCTGAGGTCCTTAGGCAGCTCTGGTTTACTGACTGTGCATATTATAATACTAGAGCAAGTGGGATGTAGTTCGGTGAGGAGGAGTGGGAGAGGGTGTGGGGTCCCCATTCCAATCCCTCCCTACCCGCTCATTTGAAGCCCCCCACTCACAGCTAAGGCAACACAGTTGAGGGGCTGGGATAAAGGTGATCCAGTACGAACGCTAACGGATACCCTACCCCATTTTATCAGTCTCACTCAAACTTTGGGCCTGGCAGGGAATCTGACATATCTCCGAAACCCATGGGCAAAATGAAACTCCTCACTCATGAAGCAAGAACACGAGAATTTATTCCAGATCGCTACAATGGTCAGTTAGATGCACGGAGGGGATTTAAAAGCAGGAAGAAAGCAGGATGTGATGTGGAGACAGTTGAGGAGCGAACAAGGGGAATTGATTAAATCACTGAGGGAACAGCTTAATCGCTGCCTTCCCACACAGAATTGAGCTTTTCTCGCATTTGTTGATCGTAATCTGAGAGTTTCCCACTCAGGTCTTCAGCATAGGGGACGATGTTTTTCCTCAGCTCCTGGGCTTTCTGGACAATCTTGACCTGGAGCTCGGCTACGAAGGGGACAAGGCCCTGACGGAACTGCTCGAAACCCTGGTTGACCTTGAGGCGGACCTCCTCGGAGTAGGGGGCGACGTTCTCCTGGAAGGTCTCCATGCTGAGCTGCACCATCTCCTGGAGTTCCTGCACGCCGGCAGAGAGCTCCCGGCGGATGGCCTCGGCGTCCAGGTCGACCTGCTCCCTCAGGGACTCCTGCAGGTTCTGCAGGCCGCTGCTGATCTTCTGGTGCAGCTGCTCAGCGTATGGGGAGAGGCGGCTGTTCACCTCCTGAAGGTTCTGTACAATCTGCTGGCGCATCATCTCAGCGTTGGAGTTCAACTTGTCCACCAATTCCTGTGCCAGGGGGTTCATCGTCTTACTGAACTCGAGGGTATACAGGTTGGCTTTGTCCAGACTCTGCCTGATTCGCTCGCTGCAGGAGAAGGTGACAAACAGCACACGTTAGATCACCAGCCATTCACACCTCACCATGGACCGCTCCACATTGGGACTGACCCACAATTCACAGCTCACTAAAAGCGAACCCAGCAAAGCACTGACCCTCCGACAGTGCCCACTCCCTCAGCACTGACCCTCCAACAGTGCCCGCTCCCCCAGCACTGACCCTCTGACAGTGCCCACTCCCTCAGCACTGACCTTCTGACAGTGCCCACTCCCTCAGCACTGACCCTCCGACAGTGCCCGCTCCCTCAGCACTGACCCTCCAACAGTGCCCGCTTCCCCAGCACTGACCCTCTGACAGTGCCCACTCCCTCAGCACTGACCCTCCGACAGTGCCCACTCCCTCAGCACTGACCTTCTGACAGTGCCCACTCCCTCTGCACTGACCCTCCGACAGTGCCCACTCCCTCAGCCCTGACCTTCCGTCAGCGCGGCACTCCCTCAGCACTGACCCTCTGACAGTGACCGCTCCCTCAGCACTGACCCTCCAAAAGTGCCCGCTCCCTCAGCACTGACCCTCCGGCAGTGCCCATTCCCTCAGCACTGACCCTCCGACAGTGCCCATTCCCTCAGCACTGACCCTCCGACAGTGCCCGCTCCCTCAGTACCGACCCTCCGACAGTGCCCGCTCCCTCAGCACTGACCGTCCGACAGTGCCCACTCCCTCAGCACTGACCCCCTGACAGTGCCCGCTCCCTCAGCACTGACCCTCTGACAGTGCCCACTCCCTCAGCACTGACCCTCCGACAGTGCCCACTCCCTCAGCACTGACCCTCTGACAGTGCCCACTCCCTCAGCACTGACCCTCCGACAGTGCCCATTCCCTCAGCACTGACCCTCCGACAGTGCTCGCTCCCTCAGTACCGACCCTCCGACAGTGCCCGCTCCCTCAGCACTGACCGTCCGACAGTGCCCACTCCCTCAGCACTGACCCTCTGACAGTGCCCGCTCCCTCAGCACTGACCCTCTGACAGTGCCCATTCCCTCAGCACTGACCCTCCGACAGTGCCCACTCCCTCAGCACTGACCCTCTGACAGTGCCCACTCCCTCAGCACTGACCCTCCAACAGTGCCCACTCCCTCAGCACTGACCCTGCGACAGTGCCCATTCCCTCAGCACTGACACTCCGACAGTGCCCGCTCCTTCAACAGGAGAGGTAATGGCCTGGAGTTGCATTTCCCGACCCACCATTTTGAGCGTGCGCTGGGCGCTCTACCTACTTGATCTCGGCTCCCAGCCCGGACTGTTTGATGGCCTCCAGGTTCTCCTGTGCGATGTCAGTTGCCTGGCCGATGTAGTCCCAGAACGCTGCCTTAGCTTCCTCGAACCTGGTGCGGTGCTCCTGTTGCCATGGGAATGTGAAGGCCTGAGACCCTGGGAGGAAAGTTAAGCAAAGCACATTGCAGAAAGAGCCTGAATAAGAACTTCCCATTCGAAGGAACAAAGTGCAAGCATTTTACATCACGCAGGAAAAATATTCCACAACAGAACTTCTGCGACAAAATTCAAGACCCAAATGGTGTTATTAGGGCAGTAACTAAACATTTGGTAGAACAAGTTGTCTTTAGGGATCTGTGTAAAGGAGGGCAGAGATAGCCCGACAAAGCTACAGAGGCGTCGGGGGGCGGTTGTTGAGCTCAGGACCCTGGGCAGTGGAGATCACGACTTCCAATGTTGGAGCGATGTTCGAGAGGCCGGGATTGGAGGGGGGTTACAGAGATAGGGAGGGGGTGTAGGGGCTGGAGGGGGTTACAGAGATAGGGAGGGGGTGTAGGGGCTGGAGGGGGTTACAGAGATAGGGAGGGGGTGTCGGGGCTGGAGGGGGTTACAGAGATAGGGAGGGGGTGTAGGGGCTGGAGGGGGTTACAGAGATAGGGAGGGGGTGTAGGGGCTGGAGGGGGTTACAGAGATAGGGAGGGGGTGTAAGGGCTGGAGGGGGTTACAGAGATAGGGAGGGGGTGTAAGGGCTGGAGGGGGTTACAGAGATAGGGAGGGGGTGTAAGGGCTGGAGGGGGTTACAGAGATAGGGAGGGGGTGTAGGGCCTGGAGGGGGTTACAGAGATAGGGAGGGGGTGTAAGGGCTGGATAAGTGAGAATTTAATAAATGATAAAGTGGGGAACATGACAAAGGCGGGTTTACAATGGTCTGGCTCCCACGTGAGCAGACTGGCCACATAACAATTGGTGAGGTAGGTGGCTAACTTGTGCACAGAATGATCCCACAAACAGCGAAGGGATTTACTCCCAGGCCATCTGTTTCTGGTGGTTGTTTATTTGGAACAAAGATGGTCAGGACAGCAGGAGGTGAAGTGGGTCTGGAGATGCTCACATGAGAGAGCAGGATGGACGTGCTAATAGAGAGCTGGTTCACTCTCTCTCTGTCTGGAACACTGTCCTCTCAGGATTGAGGAGGGGTCTGATTGTTTCAGAAGTGAGTGAGCGAGCCCCAGTGTCAGTCTGATGGGGTTTCCATTGCCTCAGCTCCTTTCAGTGCTGAAGCATGTTGTGCACTGGACTTGCACCTTTCTCAGCTGCCGGCCAGCTGACTGCCGTGGCGTGGGAAACACAGCAGCCTCTCCGTGCATAGCAGGATCCCACGAAACACACTGCGATCATCGCCTGCATTTCTGTGACAAGCCTCCAGCCTGTTCTTTCCCCATGACCTCCTTGAGAGGGAGGTCTGTCAGTGATTTCCCTTCAGAAATAACAGGCCTGTAACGCACGGATATAAAGGGCTGTCAATACAGTGACTCACCAGTCAGGACAGTCAATACCAAGACAACGCCGATGATCCTCATGTTGCTGCACACACAGGGCCACTTGCAAAACCAAACAGAAACTGCACATAAAAAAACACAGGTTAATAGAATTATGTCATTATCCAAAACAGTGGATTTAAATGGCAGACTGTGAAAATGCAGGACTCCCTCAGCACTGACCCTCCGACAGTGCCCACTCCCTCAGCACTGACCCTCCGACAGTGCCCACTCCCTCAGCACTGACCCTCCGACAGTGCCCACTCCCTCAGCACTGACCCTCCGACAGTGCCCGCTCCCTCAGCACTGACCCTCCGACAGTGCACGCTCCCTCAGCACTGACCCTCCGACAGTGCCCACTCCCTCAGCACTGACACTCCGACAGTGCCCACTCCCTCAGCACTGACCCTCCGACAGTGCCCACTCCCTCAGCACTGACCCTCCGACAGTGCCCACACCCTCAGCACTGACCCTCCGACAGTGCCCACTCCCTCAGCACTGACCCTCCGACAGTGCCCACACCCTCGGCACTGACCCTCCGACAGTGCCCACACCCTCAGCACTGACCCTCCGACAGTGCCCACACCCTCAGCACTGACCCTCCGACAGTGCCCACTCCCTCAGAACTGACCCTCCGACAGTGCCCACACCCTCAGCACTGACCCTCCGACAGTGCCCACTCCCTCAGCACTGACCCTCCGACAGTGCCCACACCCTCGGCACTGACCCTCCGACAGTGCCCACACCCTCAGCACTGACCCTCCGACAGTGCCCACACCCTCAGCACTGACCCTCCGACAGTGCCCACTCCCTCGGCGCTGACCCTCGGACAGTGCCCACTCCCTCAGCACTGACCCTCCGACAGTGCCCACACCCTCAGCACTGACCCTCCGACAGTGCCCACTCCCTCGGCGCTGACCCTCGGACAGTGCCCACTCCCTCAGCACTGACCCTCCGACAGTGTCCGCTCCCTCAGCACTGACCCTCCAACAGTGCCGGCTCCCTCGGCGCTGACCCTCGGACAGTGCCCGCTCCCTCAATACTGACCCTCCAACTGTGCGGCACTCCCTCAGCACTGACCCTCCAACAGTGCCCACTCCCTCGGCGCTGATCCTTGGACAGTGCCCACTCCCTCAGCACTGACCCTCCGACAGTGCCCACTCCCTCAGCACTGACCCTTCGACAGTGCCCGCTCCCTCAGCACTGACCCTCCGACAGTGCCCACTTCCTCAGCACTGACCCTCCGGCAGTGCTCGCTCCCTCAGCACTGACCCTCCGACAGTGCCCACTCCTTCAGCACTGACTCTCCGACAGTGCCCGCTCCCTCGGCACTGACCCTCCGACAGTGCCCGCTCCCTCGGCACTGACCCTCCGACAGTGCCCACTCCTTCAGCACTGACTCTCCGACAGTGCCCGCTCCCTCGACACTGACCCTCCGACAGAGCCTGCTCCTTCAGCACTGACTCTCCGACAGTGCTCGCTCCCTCGGCACTGCTCGCTCCCTCAGCACTGACCCTCCGACAGTGACCACTCCTTCAGCACTGACTCTCCGACAGTGCCCGCTCCCTCGGCACTGACCCTCCGACAGTGCCCGCTCCCTCGGCACTGACCCTCCGACAGTGCCCACTCCTTCAGCACTGACTCTCCGACAGTGCCCGCTCCCTCGGCACTGACCCTCCGACAGTGCCTGCTCCTTCAGCACTGACTCTCCGACAGTGCTCGCTCCCTCGGCACTGACCCTCCAACAGTGCTTGCTCCCTCAGCACTGACTTTCCGACAGTGCCCACTCCCTCAGCACTGACCCTCTGACAGTGCAGCGCTCCCTCAGAACTGACCCTCCGACAGTGTGGCGCTCCCTCAGCACTTCCATTGGGATGTCTGAATGTTGTGCACATTGACACAGTGAGATGAGATCTGCCTGCATCTTGCTTTTTTTGAATTATACAGTCATAGATTCCTACAACACGGAAACACGCTTTTCAGTCCATGCCGACCATATTCCTGAATAAAAGTAGCCCCACCTGCTTGTGGTTGGCCCATGTTCCCTCCAAACCTTTCCTATTCCTCTGCTTATCCAAACGTCTTTTAAACATTTTAACTACGCACATTTAGCGCTTCCTCTGTAAGTTTGTTCCACATACAAACCAGTCTCTGCGTAAAGAATTTGCCCCTCACGCCCAGTGTACATCTTTCTCCTCCCACCTCAAATACATGCCCCCCCCTGCTCTTGGAAAAGACTCCAGCCCCATCTTGCCTTTGCAACATCTTTCATGCCCTGCTTTCATTTTCAATTGCTCAGCCACGACCTGACCGTCAAGGACCATGAGTGATCTTCTGAATGCCCTTCGTCCGGAGCTTGGGACGGGGCAAATACGATTCTGGTTCGTCAGCAGTTCTGTCAAATCATTGCAAATGTTTGCTTTGCAAATAATAAAGCGTTTGATTCAAGCTAAGACCAGAATACTCCTTCATCAAATCATTTTAGAATCACAAGTGATATGTAGTGAAAACACTCACCTGTTTAGATTAGCTGGTCTGGAGAAGGTAGAACAGACACTATGCGAAACCTTTATATAGGCACGGGTCTAAGAAGATAAGATATGATGTTGTTCCATTGGAATCCTAAAGTCCGACCTGTTATCTCCTCTCTCACTCTCCATCACCATTTATGACACCCCTCCCTGCCTTGTTGTAACTCAAAGGCTAATGTGATTGGCAAAATGATTAGTTTCGCTTCATGAAAGAATTTTAAATTCTTGAAAAGTGTTCTTTGATTATGAGCAGGGCTTACAATTGACAATTGAGTGGATGGTATAGCTGTGTTCAGAGAGGGTTAAAGTTAGCTTTGAGATTGAGAGGAAAGATGTAGTTTACATTATCTCAGTAGCACATTTCTCAGCTTTTTATGTGTATGCTAGGTTGAAAAAAAGAGTGTTCAATAGCCTTTCAAGGTATTGCTTTAGGGTCTTTGCAGAACAGAGAGAACTTGGGGTTCAGGTATATTTTTCTCTGAAGTTTGTGTCACAAGTAGACAGGGGGGTTAAGAAGGTGATGAGCACACTTGCCTTCATTGCTCAGACATTTGAGTCCAGGAGTTGGGACATTACGTTGAGGTTGTACAGGACATTAGTGAGACCTCTTCTTGTCACGGTGTCCAGTTCTGGTCGCCCTGCTATAGAAAGGCTATTATCAAGCTGGAGACGGTTGACAAAAGATAGACCAGGATGTTTGTTGGGAATGGAGGGTTTGAGTTATAAGGAGATGTGGAATAGGCTGGGACTTTTTCTCACTAGAGCGTATAAGGTTGAGGGACGACCTTCAAGAGTTTTATAAAATCATGAGGGGTATAACTAAGGTGACTGGCAGGCGTCCTTTCCCTGGGGTGGGAGATTTCAAGACCATCGGGCCTATTCTTAAGGCAAGAGGAGAAAGATTCATAAGACATGAGGCTCAACTTTTATGTAGAGGGTGTTTAGCCTGTGAAATTAACTTCCAGAGGAAGTGACAACATTTAAATGACATTTGGATAAATCCATGAATAGGAAAGGTTTGGAGGGATGTGGGCCCAGGAGCAGGCAGGTGGAGACTGGTTTAATTTGCGATTATGGTCGGTATGGGCTGGTTGGGCCAAAGGGTCCTTTTCTGTACTTTATGAATCCATGTCTCTGCCACAAAAATAGCACCTTTTGTGCTAATTACTGGTGGGGTGGCCACTGGTTGTCAGTTCTGTCTGCGTTTTTCGACACTTTCTCTCGAGGTTGTCCAGGCTCATACCAAATGAGCTAAAGAGTCCACTCCTGAGACACACTCTGCTTCTCAGACAGCCCTGTGTCAGGGAGAATATCAGGAGCAGGGCTTGAGCCTGAGGTCCCCAACTCCAAGACACAGTACTAACCATTTGGCTAAATGCCAACTTTTCAAGAATTTAAAATTCTCTCATTAAGCAAAACTAATAATTTTGCCAATCGCATCAGCCTTTGAGGAGAGGAACTGATAAGATCCTTTGGCCCATCGCCTTTGCTTTTCCATTCAATCATGGCTGATATGCTAGGGGTGTCACGGTGGCTCAGTGGTTAGCACTGCAGCCTCACAGTGCCAGGGACCCGGGTTCGATCCCAGCCTCGGGTAACTGTCTGTGTGGAGTTTGCACGTTCTCCCCGTGTCTGCATGGGTTTCCTCTGGGTGCTCCGGTTTCCTCCCACAGCCCAAAGATGTGTAGGTTAGATGGATCAGCCATGCTAAATAGCCCGTAGTGTTCAGGGGTGTGTGGGTTATAGGGGGATGGGTCTGGGTGGGATGCTTCCAAGGGCAGTGTGGACTTGTTGGGTAGAAGGGCCTGTTCCCACACTGTAGGGAATCTAATCTAATCTTTAACCCCATTCTCCTGCCTTCTCCCCGTAACCCTTGATAATCAAGACCCTATCTATCTCTGTCTTACATATGCTCAATGACTCGGCCTCCCCAGCCCGCTCCGTGGGAATGTGACCCACAGATTCACCCCACTCTGGCTGAAGAAATTCCTCCTCCATCTCAGCTCGAAAGGGTCATTCCTTCACCCTGAGGCTGTGCCCTCGGGTCCCAGTCTCTCCCACTGGTGGAAACATCTTCTCCACGTCCGCTCCATCCAGGCCCCTCAGTAAGCTTCAATCAGAATCCCCCCAACCCCTTCTAAACTCCACAGACCCAGAGCCCTCAACTGCTCCTCATATGACAAGCCCTTCATCCCCAGGATCGTTCTTGTAAACCCCCTCTGGATCCTCCAAGACCCTTCCCTGGATAGGGGGCTCAAAATTGCTCACAACATACAGTTTGACCCGAGCCTTGTTCAGCCTCAGCAGAAACACGAAATACAAAGATTTAAGAAAATTACAGCACAGGATCAAGCCCTTCGGCCCTCGAAGCCTGCGCCTATCCAGATCCTCTATCTAAACCTGTCACCTATTTTCCAAGGATCTCTCTGCTCCCTGCCCATTCATGAATCTGTCTAGATACATCTTAAATATCGTGCCCGCCTCTACCGCCTTCGCTGGCAACACGTTCCAGGCGCCCACCAACTTCTGCGTAAATAACTTAAAGAACTGAATGCTAACATTGCTTTGGCTTTCCTACCGGTCAACTAGACCTGCACGTTAACCAGAAGGGAATGCTAAACTAGCAATCCCGAGCCCCTTTACAGTTCAGATTTCTGAAGCCTTTCCCCATTTAGAAAATAGTCTACATCTCTTTTCTCTTCACCAAACCTCACGCTTACCCACATTGTATTCCATCAGTCAGAGATAGTAGGAACTGCCGATGCTGGACAATCTGAGATAACACAGTGTGTGGAGCTGGCTGAACGCAGCAGGCCAGGCAGCATCAGAGGAGCAGGAAAGTTGACGTTTCAGGTCAGGACTTTTTGAAGAAGGGTCTAGGCCCGAAACGTCAGCTTTCCTGCTCCTCTGATGCTGCTCGGCCTGCTGTGTTCCTCCAGTTCCACACTGTGTCCCATCTTTTCCTCACTCACCCAGCCTGTCCAAGTCCCCAGTCACCCTGCTCCCGCGATACTAGCTGCCCCTGCACCCAGCTTTGTGTTGTGTGAACGGGAACTGTGGACATCATCGTGTGAGCACTTATTCATCATGTTATCCATCATTGTTCACCAGGCGCTCCATTGCCAACACGCATCTGAAAGGCTGGCCCAGACACCCAGGTGAAGACTATGGGATCTTGCTGTTCAGCATGGCTACTATCTATTGTACATGTGGGGACATTCTGATAGTTTAGCAATAGAGGCAGCTCTCAGAAAAGACTGAGCAATGGACAGTGCAGATACTGCTCAGATCTACCTGGGTGTGCTAGCCCAGAGGTTGGGACACTACCCCTGCTCCATGAGATGTTTTTCTTTGAGAGGGAATGGAGTCACTGTTGTTGCCCTTTCACTGGCTGCTGTGAAATGCAGGTATGATGTGGGGTGGGGGGGGGTGTGTGGCTGAGGGGCTACAAATTTTCCTAATCAAGCTGGCTCAAAGATGTACTGGCACATCGCTGGAGCAGGTGAGCATTGAACATTGGCCTCCAGGTCCAGAGGTAGGGATAGCAAAACCATGCCACAAGAACCCTCATATAAGGCACACTGTACTATTTGGCTGCTCATGTTCAATACAGCGTCACCAGATGTTTTCATTTAAGGCTACGAGCTCCAAGCAGAGTTAGGAGGGTCCCTCTTGTGGCACAGCGGTAGTGTGACTTTCCCCGGACCGGGAGGCCAAGGCCGACCTGCTCCTGAAGTGTGCAATAACATCTCTGAATGTGTTGGTTAGGGGGGAAAAATAGGTTAAACAAAATAAAACTAAATGATCCAAGAGATGTGGCAGGTCCTTCCTGTGGTGCAGCAAAATTAAAATGGGGGGAAAAGGGAAAAACACCAGGGTCAGGAGGGTCCCTCTTATGGTGCAGTGGTAGTGTCACTACCCATGGACTAGGAGACCCAGGTTTAAATCCCATCTATTCCAGAGGTGCAACGGCATCTCCAAACAGGTCGATGGGGGGAAAATAGGATAAAAGAAATTGATTGAGGGGCAGCGAGACACAGAGAGATAAGCAAGTCAATTATCCATGAGCTGACCTGATTTTCAAACCATACAGTTTATTTGGAATAGTTTGGGGAAACCTACATTTGACTCCCTCTGTGGCAGGTATATTCGATAAGGTCCAGCCTCTGCTGGATTCACAAAAATTGTTTTGTCATGACCAATTGATGTTACTTTTCAAAACGTGGGCTGCGAGATTTGGACTCTGGAATGAGGGTGACTCTGGGATTGAAACCAGTCCATAGGAATGCAGAGTATCAGAGAGACAAGGGTGTCGACCTTTGTACTGAGGATAGTTACATGGCTGGATTTTCCGGGAACTTTGGCTCTCAGCCGTTGCTTCATTCCAAAGGTATGGCCAACAGTCTGTGGACTGCGTCACCAAATCAACGACGGACCCAGAATGAATTGGCAGCTGTTCCCCTCAACTCCAGCAAACTCTCATTGTCCCAGGTTGTGCAACAGTGGATTGGCTGCACCGAAACAGGCTATTCAGCCAATCTGTTCCCCTACTGTCAACTGCTTCTATCCCTGTCTCCAGTTTCTCGCCCTCAATACACACAATTCACCTCAATCAATCCATGTAGGAGTGAGTCAAACATTCCCGCCACCCAGCTCCCTGGGTGTGATTCAAACACTCCCCCGCAATCCCTGTGGGAGTGAGTCGCACATTTCCCCCACCAATCCCTGTGGGAGTGAGTCGCACATTTCCCCCACCAATCCCTGTACGAGTGAGTCAAACATTCTCCCCCCCAATCCCTGTGGGAGTGAGTCAAACATTCCCCCCACCAATCCCTGTGAGTGTGAGCAAAATATCTCCCCCATTCCCTGTGGGAGCGAGTCGCACATTTCCCCCTCCAATCCCTGTGGGCATGAGTCAAACATTCCCCCCCCCACAATTCCCTGTGGGAGAGCATCCCACATTCACCCCCTACTCCCTGTGGGACCAAGTCCGACATTCACCCCCATTCCCTGTGTGAATGAGTCCCAAATTCACTCCCATTCCCTCTGGGAGTGAGTCACACATTCGCCCCCACCATTCCCAGTGGGAGTGAGTCCCTCATTCCCCACCAAATCCCTGTGGGAGTGAGTCGCACATTTCCCCCACCAATCCCTGTGGGAGTGAGTCAAACATTCCCCCCCCAATCCCTGTGGGTGTGAGCAAAATATCCACCCCATTCCCTGTGGGAGTGAGTTGCACATTTCCCCCTCCAATCCCTGTGGGAATGCGTCAAACATTCCCCCCCACCAACCCCTGTGGGCGTGAGTCAAACATGCCCCCCCCCCAATTCCCTGTGGGAGAGCATCCTACATTCACCCCCTCCTCCCTGTGGGAGTGAGTCCAATATTCACCCCCATTCCCAGTGGGAGTGAGTCCCACATTCCCCCCAATTCCCTGTGGGAGTGAGTCCCTCATTCCCCACCAAATCCCTGTAGGAGTGAGTCCACATTTCCCCGCCAAATACCTATGGGAGTGAGTCCCACATTTCCCCCCCAAATACCTATGGGAGTGAATCCCACATTCCACCCTCATTCCTGTGTGAGTGAGTCCCACATTCCCCCCCAATTCCCTGTGGGAGTGCATCCCACATTCCCCCCGATTCCCTGTGGGAGTGAGTCCCACATTCCCCCCAATTCCCTGTGGGAGCGAGTCCCACATTCCCCCCAATTCCCTGTGGGAGCAAGTCCCACATTCCCACCCCCACCATTCCCTGTGGGAGTGAGTCCCTCATTCCCCACCGAATCCCTGTGGGAGTGAGACCCACAATCCCTCCTATTCCCTGTGGGAGTGAGTCCCACATTTCCCCCCCAAATACCTATGGGAGTGAGTCCCACATTCCACCCTCATTCCCTGTGGGAGTGAGTCCCACATTCCCACCCCCACCATTCCTTGTGGGAGTGAGTCCCACATTCCCCCCAATTCCCTGTGGGAGCGAGTCCCACATTCCCCCCCACTTCCCTGTGGGAGCGAGTCCCACATTCCCAACCCCCAATTCCCTGTGGGAGTGAGTCAAACATTCAACCCCACCAATCCCTGTGGGCGTGAGTCAAACATTCCCCGCCAATTTCCTGTGGGAGAGCATCCCACATTCACCCCCTACTCCCTGTGGGAGCGAGTCCCACATTCACCCCCATTCCCTGTGGGAGTGAGTCCCACATTCACACCCTTTCCCTGTGGGAGTGAGTCCCACATTCGCCCCCACCATTCCCTGTGGGAGTGAGTTCCACATTCACTCCCATTCCCTGTGGGAGTGAGTCCCACATTCCCAACCCCCAACTCCCTGTGGGAGTGAGTCAAACATTCAACCCCACCAATCCCTGTGGGTGTGAGTCAAACATTCCCCGCCAATTTCCTGTGGGAGAGCATCCCACATTCACCCCCTACTCCCTGTGGGAGCAAGTCCCACATTCACCCCCTACTCCCTGTGGGAGTGAGTCCCACATTCACCCCCTACTCCCTGTGGGAGTGAGTCCCACATTCACACCCATTCCCTGTGGGAGTGAGTCCCACATTCGCCCCCACCATTCCCTGTGGGAGTGAGTTCCACATTCGCGCCCACCCACCCCACTAATTCCCTGTGGGAGTGAGTCCCACATTCCCCGGAGGAATGAGTCCCAGATTGCCCACCATTCCCTGTGGGAGTGAGTCCCTCATTCCCCACCAAATCCCTGTGGGAGGGAGACCCACATTCCCCACCCTTTGTTGTGGGAGTGAGTCCCTCATTCCCCCGCAAACACCTCTGGGAGTGAGTCCCACATTCCACCCTCATTCCCTGTGGGAGCGAGTCCCACATCCCCACCCCCACCATTCCCGTGGGAGTGAGTCCCACTTCCCCCCCCCAATTCCCTGTGGGAGTGAGTCCCACATTCCCCCCATTCCCTGTGGGAGCGTGTCCCACATTCCCACCACTACCATTCCCTGTGGGAGTGAGTCTCACATTCCCCGCCACCACCATTCCCTGGAGAAAGACATTTGTTCTGAAGTCCGTGTTAGATTTATTCGGGACTGTCTTCAATCAACGAACCTTTGTCCTGGTCTGACTGGCATGAAAAGCCCCTTTTCTACAGCCAACAAATAAAAAATAATTTGGAGTGTTACAGATCCGTACCGAGTCAATCCCCAGGCTTCCCTGAACAAATCTGCAGATATTCGAAATCTGAAACTGAAACAGAAATAGCTGGACAAACTCAGCAGGTCTGGCAGTATATCTGAAGAGAGAAACAGAGTTAACATTTCACGTCCAGTGCCTCTTCCTCACGTGTCTGAGGAAGGGTCACAAGTTGAAAGGTGAACTCTGATTTCTCTCCAAAGACGCTGCCTGACCTGCTGAGCTTTTCCAGCTCTTTCTGTTTCAGTGTCAGGCTCTCTGTTCTGGGGAAAGGAGCCTGACACTGTGCTATCTTTCTGATGGCTCTAAGCTCACAGCTAAGATTGTATCCTTATGGATCACGTTAGCATCTCCCCCAAGCCACAACATGGAGGATTCAATCTCAGTCCCATATCCCAGACAAGCCATTGGGAATCAGGATGCCATTCCTGAGAATTGGACAAGCTTCGCAATTCTTCACCTGGGTAATTATCGCGAAGTATTTGGGAGTGTCTGTTGGTAGTTCCGCAACCTGTGTTCTCATCTCCTCATAGACAAACTGATTTCCGATCTGTTACCCCCTCCAGCCCCGACACCCCCTCCCCATCTCTGTAACCCCCTCCAGCCCCGACACCCCCTCCCCATCTCTGTAACCCCCTCCAGCCCCGACACCCCCTCCCCATCTCTGTAACCCCCTCCAGCCCCGACACCCCCTCCCCATCTCTGTAACCCCCTCCAGCCCCTACACCCCCGCCCTATCTCTGTAACCCCCTCCCGCCCCTACACCCCCTCCCTATCTCTGTAACCCCCTCCCACCCCTACACCCCCTCCCTATCTCTGTAACCCCCTCCAGCCCCTACACCCCCTCCCTATCTCTGTAACCCCCTCCAGCCCGTACACCCCCGCCCTATCTCTGTAACCCCCTTCCGTCCCTACACCCCCTCCCTATCTCTGTAACCCCCTCCCGCCCCTACACCCCCTCCCTATCTCTGTAACCCCCTCCCGCCCCTACACCCCCTCCCTATGTCTGTAGCCCCCTCCAGCCTCTACAGCCCCTCCGCCCCCTCCATATCTCTGTACCCCCTCCAGCCCCTATGCCCCCTCCCTATCTCTGTAACCCCCTCCAGCCCCTCCCTATTTCTGTAGCCCCCCCAGCCCCTACACCCCCTCCCTGTCTGTCACCCCCTCCAATCTTGGCCTCTCAAATATCGCCTGATTCCTTTTGCTCCCCCATTTGGCGGGGTGGGGGGGTGTCATGCCTTCGGCTGTCTGGGGCCCTGAGCTGAGGAATTCCCTTCCTAAACCTGTCCCCCTTTCCCTGCTGAAGATCTGACCTGCCACCCGTGCTTTCGGTAGCTGCCCTAAAGCGTGGCTGGCGGTGTTTTTTGGTGGGGGAGGGGGGTGACAGTTTGCTCTGGTGTGCTCCTGTGAAGGTGCCTGTGGCGGATCACAATGCCAGAGGCGCTACGGAAATGCAGACAGGTAGCGTTGGCTGAGCCAGGGATGGGCGGGAGGGTATGGGTTAATGCTGAGCCCCGTGTTTTCGGGTGGCTGGCTGTTCCTCTCTGACATTCAGGCAAGTGGTTTCAGTTCGCCCAGCCATGACTCAGGCCCAGGGGGACCGCAAACCACAACAGCTGTGCTTTACCTCAGGTCAATAAGCAAGGATCCAGAACCTCATCAGTCAACAGTCAGCGAGCCAGGGGACCTTTCACCCACTTCACAGCATTAACTCTTCAACCCCATTGGGGCTGCTGTCAATAAAACAGCCTGACCCTACCTGCCATTCCAACACCCAGTGAGTCCCTGTCACTCTCACTGACAGTGTCCCCCAACAGTCTACCTCCTGCTGTGACCCCTTAATCGCACATGACTGCAAAGTGTCCCCCGTCAGTGTAACTCCCGTCCTGTCCCCATTGGTGTAACCCCCGTCCTGTCAGTGTAACCCCTGTCCTGTCCCCGTCAGTGTAACTCCTGTCCTGTCAGTGTAACTCCCGTCCTGTCCCCATCAGTGTAACCCCTGTCCTGTCCGTGTAACCCCCGTCCTGTCCCCGTCAGTGTAACCCCTGTCCTGTCAGTGTAACTCCCGTCCTGTCAGTGTAACTCCCGCCCTGTCCCCGTCAGTGTAACTCCCGTCCTGTCAGTGTAACTCCCGCCCTGTCCCCGTCAGTGTAACTCCCGTCCTGTCCCTGATACTCAGGTTTGATTATGTGAGTTGGCTGTTAAGAATCTCTTGTGGGTTTCACGTCTAAACTTGTTGCTGAGTAAAACTTAAACATCCTGTTTATGTCTTTAAGTTCACAACATCCTCGAACGCGGAATGTGAAGATAACAAAACATCTGACGATGTAAATATCCCCTAATCGCACTGGGTAAGCATCCCTGGACACACTGGATAAATATCTCTGGACACACTGGATAAATATGACTGGACACACTGGATAAATACGACTGGATATTTGCCTCGGTGCCATACAGAGACAACATTGCCGAATCTCACTCATTAAATTTGATGTCACACAGGTGAAACTAACATGCCATCATACCTTGTAGCACACTGGCTCAATGCGTTGATATCACTCACAGTAATGATTTGGTGCTATACTGGGTAAATATCCTGATATCACACTGGAAAGGAACTGTGATATCACAGAGTCAATACTCTGATATTCAACTCAGTTAGATATCACTGCAAATAAACCTCATATAATACTTGGTTCATCATATTATATCACACAGGGTAATATCCTGAAACAATACTGCTTGTATATCCTGGTTACACATGGTGTATATATCCTGATATCTCACTAATTAAATATAGTGATGGCACTCTGGGTACAATATGACTCAGTTAATACCCGGATATTTCACTGGATAAATAATCTGACATTAGCAACATCACAATGGATGTAAGCTATTACTTTATCAACATCATGGGTGTATTCATTGACCAGAAACTGAACTTGACCAGTCATACAAATGCAGGGGCTACAAGAGCAGGCCGTTAGCTGGGAATTGTACCATGCATTACTCCCCTCCTGACTCCCCCCCAAGACCTGCTCACCATCTACAAGGCACAAGTCAGGAGTGGGATGGAATACTCCCACTTGCCCCTGGATGGGGGCAGCTCCAACAACACTCAAGAAGCTCGACACCATCCAGGACAGAGCAGCCCCCGCTCGATCGGCCCCACATCCACAAACATCCCACTCCCTCCCCCCACCGACGCTCAGCCGCAGCAGTGTGTACCATCCACAAGATGCTCTGCAGAACCTCACCAAGGCCCCTCAGGCAGCACCTTCCAAACCCACGGCCACTTCCATCGGGAAGGACAAGGGGCAGCAGATACATGGGAACACCAGCCCCCTGCAAGTTCCCCTCCACTCCCCATCCTGACTTGGGAAATATATCGCCGTTCCTTCAGTGTCGCTGGGTCAGAATCCAGGAATTGCCTCCCTAAGGGACATTGTGGGCCAACCCACAGCACATGGACTGTAGCAGTTCAAGAAGGCAGCCCACCCCCACCCTCTCAAGGGGGCAGCTAGGGACAGGGACAACAAAAACTGAAAGTGCTAGAAAAACTCAGTAGGTTGTGGCACCACTGGGGGATAGAGAAACAGGGTTAATGTTTCGATTTACCATGGTTCTTCCTCAGAATTGAAAGGGGATAGTGTGGTGGTGACAGAGAAGGAGGAGGAGAGAGTGGGACAGATTGTGAGGGTGCCCAGAGAGAAAGCCAAAGGGAGTGTTGATGATGATGATGGTAAAGAAATGATAGAGATGTGAAATAGGTGTTAATGATGGGTGTGACAAGGAGAAAATGGTCCACTTTGCTGAGAATAGCTAGGAGAGGCTGAGGGATGAAAGAAAAATGGAGGAGAGAGGTGGAAAATGAAGTGTCATTCCTTGAACTTGTGTTGTGCTTCATTGGAACACTGCAGCAAACCCAGGTCAGTAATGCTAGCATGAGAGCAAGGTGGGCTACTGAGATGGCAAGCAACTGGAAGGTCAGGGTCATTTCTACCGACAGAGCAAAGGTGTTCCAGAGTCTGTGTTAGGGCTTGAAAATGTGAAAGAAGCTTTGTGAGCAGTGAATACGGGAGGCGAGATTGGGTGAAATGTAAGTAAACTGGTGCAGAAGAATTTCCACGAAGCAGCTTGTGGGTGATATACACTGCTGCTTCTCCTGGCTGTCGATGAGCGTGTGTGCATTCCAGAGAGAGAGAGATGTGGAATAAAGGTCTCTGCTGTGTTATCCCACTCTGCTTTCACCCACTGAGTGGTCAGCACTTTCACATCCAAACCCACAGCACACAGTTACTACACCCACACACACAGACACACACAGGCGTGCATGCACACACACTTACACTGTGTGTATTTTAGTTGAGCCTGAATGCGTGTTCTTGCACCAGCGTGCACGTGTATGTAAGTGTGTGAGCACGCATGTGTAAGTCTGTGTGCATTCTCGCAGACCTGCACAAGTACGTGTGTCTATGTGCGTATGTCTCTGTGTGTATGCATGTGTGTGTCTGCGTGTGTGTGGGGGAGGGGGAGTTAGTAAGTGTGTGCTGTGGATTTGGATGTAAAAGTGCTGACCACTCATTGGGTGAAAGCACAGTGTGGGATAACACAGCAGAGACCTTTATTCCACATGTGTTTCTCTCTCTCTCTCTCTCCCCCCGTTTCCCTCTGCAGTGGGCATTGCAGATGGAGCTGATCACTGCTGGGCTCAATGACTCAGGAAACACACATGGCTGAATCATTACCCCCGCAGTCACAAGACAATCTGGCTGTGCTGAGCACTGCACTGTCTGACTTCACCTTCCCCTTCGCCCGAGGCAGTGAGGCCGACATCAGCATGAGCGTCGATGCAGCGGGAAGCCCCGAAGCAAAGCTGGAGCAGGGAAGGAATGTCCTATCGGTGGGAAGTGTGGGCAGGTAATTCTGTGAGAGTAAATCCTTTCCACTCTGACTACGAGGTCTCTCGCTCCAGCTTAAACCTACAGCCAGGGAAACGGATCAGGAGGGCCAGGAACACTCATGGCAGAACTAAGGAGCACTGCGATGAACTCTCTTCTGGCACAGCACTCATCCATTCACCCAACTCCTTTTCTGCCCATTTAATTAAGGCAAGATCATGAGCCTTGAACTTTGAACCAGGTTTTCAGCTTGATACTCCACCCCTGAGCTAGGGAATTTCACACCATGTTTACGATGAAGTTAAGATGCAGTGAGATGGAATATTCACGCCCCATTTACGATGGAGTTAAGATGCAGTGAGAGGGGAAATATTAAAATATAGAACAATACAGCGCAGAACAGGCCCTTCGGCCCTCAATGTTGCGCCGACCTGTGAACTAATCTAAACCCCTCCCCCGACACTATCCCACCATTATCCCTATGCTTATCCAAGGACTGTTTAAATGCCCCTAATGTGGCTGAGTTAACTACATTGGCAGGCAGGGCGTTCCACGCCCTTACCACTCTGAGTAAAGAACCTGCCTCTGACATCTGTCTTAAATCTATCACCCCTCAATTTGTAGCTATGCCCTCTCGTACAAGCTGAAGTCATCATCCTCAGAAAAAAACTCTCACTGTCCACACTATCTAATCCTCTGATCATCTTGTATGTCTCTATTAAATCCCCCCTTAGCCTCCTTCTCTCCAATGAGAACAGATCCAAGTCCCTCAGCCAATCTTCATAGGGCCTGCGCTCCAGCCCAGGCAACATCCTGGTAAATCTCCTCTGCACCTTCTCCAATGCTTCCATATCCTTCCTGTAATGGGACGACCAGAACTGCACACAATATTCCAAATGAGGCCTCACTAGTGTTTTGTACAGTTTCAGCATCACATCACAGCTCCGGAACTCAATCCCTCTACCAATAAAACCTAACACACTGTAAGCCTTCTTAACAGCACTATCAACCTGGGTGGCAACTTTCAGGGATCTATGTACAAGGACACCAAGATCCCTCTGCACACCCACACTACCAAGAATCTTTCCATTGACCCGGTATTCTGCCTTCCTATTATTCCTCCCAAAGTGAATCACCTCACATTTATCCCTATTAAACTCCATTTGCCACTTTTCAGCCCAATTCTGCAGTTTATCCAAGTCTCCCTGCAACCTGCAACATTTTTCCACACAGTCCACCACTCCACCGACTTTAGTGTCATCTGCAAACTTACTAACCCATCCACCTATGCCTGCGTCCAAGTCATTTATAAAAATGACAAACAGCAGTGGTCCCAGAACAGATCCTTGAGGCATACCACTAGTGACCTGACTCCAGGCTGAATATTTTCCATCAACCACCACTCGTTGCCTTCTTACAGAAAGCCAGTTTCTAATCCAAACGGCTAAATCTCCCTCAATCCCACGCTGTGTTGAGGTTGGGGGGCGGGGGGGTTTGGAAAAACATGGATTGATATGAAGTGTGGTGTGGGGGAAGATCCAGAACCAGGCAAAGCAGATTGCGGGGCACGGGCTGCCAGCAAGACCAGGCGGCTATCAATGGGGGCAAGCACTGACCCCTGAGTAACTAGGGCCGAACCCCAAGGCAAGAATGGGCTCTACAGTGCTCAGTAATGCTTTTGAGAACCAGGCCATGGTCTCAAAGACAGGCTTGGGAAACAGCCATCCTCTCTGCCACGGCATTGGTAACACCCCTCCCCCGGTGTCACGATGACAGATTGTCTACTAGGCATATCAAGATTTTAATTCCAGTATCTACAACAGAGACTGAGCAGCTTAGCCTATTGGGGGTCTTGCTGTGCATGTGCCCAGCCACTTTCCTCTCAATGCCACAGTGACTACTCTGGGCCAGAAGGCCTACATGAAGTGCTGTGGCAAAATCCTGAGGCGGTCAATACCAAAAATAAAAACAGCTTTTTGTTGGTTTAGACATCAGATCCTGGGTAGGGTCAGGGCCGACAGGTGAAACACAATCAGACAAAAGTATCAGAAACTCTGATTGCCAAACAGAGCCAGGCCAGTTAGGACAGGCTCGGAAGGAGCCGGGATTACAAAACAAGTGCTCTCATGCTCAGCGAACAAACGTAAAACCGACAGCCAAAATAAAAACACACACACACACACACGCACCATCCTTCCCTAATCTTGCACAATGAGCTGTTCACTTGTAAACAGCTCCTGGATTGGATAGTGGCAAACACAATAGCTTTTTATTTAGGTGGTATGGCTGAAGCAGCAAACTCCAACTGAATAAACGGGAGGGGAGTGGGTGTTTATTTCCATAAATGGTAAAGAAACTGTGGCCGATAGATCCTCAGTGGTAATAGGCCAGACCATTCCCAGCTTGCCACCTTTCCCACAGTAGTACATCACGTCGATGTGACACATGCCTTTACTTGTTCCGCCCCCGCCCCCACACCTGGGATCCCAATCAAATAATTCACTTCTCTGAGCTTCCGGGCTACTCTCTGCAGACAAGTGAAACAGGCCATCAGGAGATTCACTAACATCAGGAGTAACACAAACATGTAATTGCCTGGACAAAAGGTTCCGGTATTAGCACGTTAGCCGATATTTTTGGCGTCATCCTTCAGGAATCTTCCAACTGTTCAACCTCACTGGAGTCAGTCTCCTACATAACCAAATATGGACACTTTCTCCTCTTATTCTACAAGTAGCTGTTTGAGTAGGTTTAGAGGACACATACTTTGTCTGAATTATCACCAAGTCCTTTATCCGAGTCTTGGGTGGGGAGGTACTCATGGCAGTGGGTCCCAATCATTGGTTACAAGCTTTGATCATACCACTCAGTCATTGGATGTTGACAATGCTGTTACGCACAGCTTCACCCATGACTTCCTGAGCAATATCATGTGTGAGTCTGCCTCACCAGGGCAGGCAGCCCCGAGGGAGCGCCATGCTGGAGGGTCAGTGCCAGGGAGCACCGCACTGTCGGAGGAACACAACTTGCAGGACACATTGACTTAAAGAGTCTGTTTGCAATTCAAAGTTCTTCATTGCCTAAAGCACCATAGACCTCTCGGAGGTTTTGTAGAATCTCTCGTGTGGAAACAGCCCTTCGAACCAACAAGTCCACACCATCTCTCAGAGCGTCTCACCCAGACCCATCCCGCGTAACCCATCTAATCTACACATCCCCGAACACTAGGGGAAATTTAACATGGCCAATCCACCTCGTCTGCAGATCTTGTCGGGGGAAGAAAAACCAGAGCACCCTGAGGAAGCCCACATAGACACAGGGAGAGCGTGCAAACACCACACAGATAGTTGCCCGAGGGTGGAATCGAACCCGGGTCCCTGGTGCTGCGAAGCAGCGGCCCTATCCACTGAGCCACCCTCCTGAGATGGTGTTAGAGGCTCCAGAGGTGAATGCTGATATTGGATTTTGTGGTAGTTACTTACGGTGAAAGGGGCCAGGATGGTTTGGACAGGGATCTCAGTATTTTCAGTGGCGGACCAGCAGCTTATTGAGGAGTGTGCTTCTGAGAAGAGGTCATTGACCCTTTAAGAAGGAAGCGAATTCAAATGATTATTTTTTCTACTCAAACCACAAGATTCTTGTTGTAACAGATGTAGCCCTTCCTCTTTCAGAACCTTCTCTCTTTTTCTGTCTGGTTATTAGGATGGCCTGCTGGCTTTCCATTGTATGGGTCAAGCTGCTTTCAGCAAGACAGTCTGATATCTGGGTCATAGGCAACTGCGGTTGAGGGGAGAAAGGAAAAACAGTAAGATTTGTGAGCTCTGCTGACTCAGCAGTTTGACACTCAGACATCAAACAAAGTACAAAAGAACAAAGAAACCTACAGCACAGGAACAGGCCCTTCGGCCCTCCAAGCCTGCGCCGATCAAGATCCTCTGTCTAACCTGTCATCTATTTTCTAACGGCCTGTGTCCACTTGCTCCCCGCCCATCCATGTACCTGTCCAAATATATCTTAAAAGACGCTAACGTATCTGCGTCTACCACCTCCGCTGGCAACGCGTTCCAGACGCCCACCACCCTCTGTGTAAAGAACTTCCCACGCATATCTCCCTTAAACTTTCCTCCTCTCACTTTGAACTCTTGACCCCTAGTAATCGAGTCTCCCACTCTGGGAAAAAGCTTCTTGCTATCCACCCTGTCTATACCCATCATGATTTTGTAGACCTCAATCAGGTTCCCCCTCAATCTCCGTCTTTCTAATGTAAATAATCCTAATCTATTCAACCTCTCTTCATAGCTAGCACCCTCCATACCAGGCAACATCCTGGTGAACCTCCTCTGCACCCTCTCCAAAGTGTCCACATCCTTTTGTTATTGTGGCAACCAGAACTGCACACTGTACTCCAAATGTGGCCGAACCAAAGTCCTATACAACTGCAACTTGACCTGCCAACTCTCGTACTCAATACCCCGCCCAATGAAGGAAAGCAAGCCATATGCCTTCTTGACCACCCTATTGACCTGTGTTGTCACCTTCAGGGAAAAATGGACCTGAACACCCAGATCTCTCTGTTCATCAATTTTCCCCAGGACTTTTCCATTTACTGTATAGTTCACCCTTGAATTTGATCTTCCAAAATGCATCACCTCACATTTGCCCGGATTGAACTCCATCTGCCATTTATCTGAACTCTCCAGTCTATCTATATTCTGCTGTAATCTCGGACAGTCCCCTTCACTATCTGCTACTCCACCAATCTTAGTGTCATCAGCAAACTTGCTGATCAGACCACCTACACCTTTCCTCCATATCATTTACATTTATCACAAACAACAGTGGTCCCAGCACAGATCCCTGTGGAACACCACTGGCCACAGGTCTCCAATTTGAGAAACTCCCTTCTACTACTACCCTCTGTCTCCTGTTGTCCAGCCAGTTTTTTATCCATCTAGCTAGCACACCCTGGACCCCACGTGACTTCCCTTTCACTCTGATCTCTACTGCTGATGGGCAATGAGCCGGCTGCAGGTCAGCACAGCAGGTAAAAGCATCAAAACTGGCTGTTTATATCCTGTGTAAATGAGGGAGCTTCGCTCTGTATCTAACCCCGTGCTGTCCCTGTCCTGGGAGTGTTTGATGGGGGACAGAGCTAGAAGCAGCTTCACCCTGTATCGAGCCCCATGCTGAGAGCGTCTGATTTGGGGACAGTGGAGAGTATAAATAGAAGGAGTCTATGAAGCGATCACAGCACCGACAGAAAGCCATGAGGTTGCAGGGAATGGACGAAGCAAGTGAGGCCGCGAGAGAGAGACAGCGAGCGAGGCTTGTCCATGTCATTTATTGACACAGTACAATGCAAAACATCATTTGCACAAAAAAACCTTTTTAAGTTATCAAACATGATTTACACGCAGTGTCCATTCGCTTACAGTATCAAACACTCTGTACATCTCTTCCCAAGGGGGAGGGGGTACAACCTCATTATGAGAGTGGGGAGGGGTCCGACCGAGTTTGGAATGAGCTAAGCAAGCAATTGTATGTTTGACTGAAGTAAACTGGCTCTGGGAGGTGGGGGTAGGTGGAGTTTGACTTCCTATAATATCTTGCCTGCCCTGATGGCAAGTTCAGAAGTTTAGTTGGGGGGGGGGGGGTGTCACACAGCCATTATTGAGTCAGATGATCGCCCCACTCCAGGGTCCATGGGCGTTAAGACTAAGTGGATCGGCAGGGGACCGGACTGGCTGAAGATGTGCAGGTCCTCTCTCGTGCTGCGTTAATGGCCCATGGACCTAGCAGCACCTTTGGGTGGCAGGTGAATTCAGAAGGCAGCCCAGACAGGAAGGAAAGTGAAGTGATTTGGGGGTGGGGGGCGGGGGCAAATCCAAAAAAGAATAATAATGAAAAAAGGGCGATACCTTGTTCCGTTCCACCCGCTCACTGCCCAACTGCAGACACATCATCCCTGGTGCTGGGAGCTGAGGGGAAGGCAATAGAGGGTTGGAGCAACTCTGCACGCATTTCTTATATTGGAGGGAGGGGGGGGGGGCACAGGATTTCTCTGAAACGAAGGTAGGAGGGCTCAGGACAATGGAGCAGAATTTCTTTTGGGGGGGCATGGGGAGGCTAAGCGGCTTGCCTGGTCCCACCCCTTCGCCAAAGGAAGTGGAAATCGAGAACCCCCCACCCCAGCCGACACATTACAAATTGTTGAGGCTGGGTGTGGTGGGAACAGAGCAGCTACCCACTGAACAGAGTGGTGAAACAGGCTTGGGAGAGGAGAGGGAGGGGGTATTGAGTGACACCTTCCCAGCTCCCCGAAAGCCGACCCAACCCCCCCGCCCCAGCTACTCGAGAGCCGAAACCCCCACCCTGCCCCTCAGCTCCCTGAGAGCCAGCTCAAGTGACAGAAAGAAAATCCGTGTTGGGATTGGAGTTTTCACACTGAGCGCTGTAAACACACACCCCCAGGAGACGCCGGCAGCTCAGAACCACCCTTTCAAAGGGAAAACCCAGGACGGGGGCGGGGGGGCGCAGACTCTGGTCTTGTCAGTGAATAACCACATCCCGTGAATGAATTTTTTGCCTTTTAAAATTTAAAAAAAAATGCCACCTTTGTATAAAAAAAAGTTTCAGATTCTGCCTGAGGATAAGTTCAATGAAGACCCCAAAAGCTAGGTGTTGCTTTTTAAGGAGAAATGAGTTTTTAAAAAAAAAAAGAGAAAAACAAAAATCACCAGGTTTAGAAATGACAAGGCAAAAGGAGAAAGGGTGGGGTGGTGGGCGCTGTTTCAGATCGCAGTGTTGCTGCGCACATCGCCTCTCGCCGACTGTTCAGGACCACTGGCACTGCCCCGCACTCGCGCTGAGGGGCCGAGCAGAGGGCCAAAGCCTTCATTACCGTCCACTAGTGCGGGCAGCGAGGTGGGGGGGGTGGTGAGAGGAAAGAGGGGGAGCGTGAAGACAGACAGGCTGGGATGGGGGGGCAAAGGGGAGAGTTGGGGTGGGGGGGGGTGGGGAAGAGGAGAGAGAAAGAAGAGCGCCAGAGAAAGTGTGGGGGGGGGGGGGTGGGGGGAAGCAAGAGGAGAAATCCACATGAAAACGAGTTTCAAAACATGTGAAACCAGAGGGAGGAGGCAGTGGGGCTGGGGAGGCGGGGAGGGATGAAACCAGGACGAGGAGGCAGGGGGGACGGAGAGGTGAAACCAGAGGGAGGAGGCAGTGGGGACGGGAGGTGAAACCAGAGGGAGGAGGCAGTGGGGACGGGAGGTGAAACCAGAGGGAGGAGGCAGTGGGGACGGGAGGTGAAACCAGAGGGAGGAGGCAGGGGGGACGGGAGGTGAAACCAGAGGGAGGAGGCAGGGGGGACGGGAGGTGAAACCAGAGGAGGAGGCAGGGGGAGAGGGGGTGAAAGTAGAGGGTGTTGTGGGAGCTCACTTAGAGCAAAACATGCCCCTCATGTTGTTTAAGTCGAGTGAATCGCTGACCAGAGCGATCAAACAGAAACCACACACCCCCCACAACTTCCCGCAGGGGTGGGTGGTGGAATTTACATCCCTCTCCCATAACCCCCTTAGCCGACCCTAACCACCCCCCACTGTGGCCTGTGCCCTGTGTGTGCTGTACCGTCAGTGAATGACCGCAGGTGAGACGGTCTCTGTACATTCCAGTAAAAATGAAAAAGCTTTTGGACTTCCTTTGCTCAGACGTCACTGCAGCCCCCACTGCAGTTACCCAATTGTCAGGCCAAAGCCACACTGGAAACTTGTTCTTCTTGTGGTTCAGGAAGGCTCCCATCGCCAAGGTCAGGGGTAATGGAACCAGCTTCTTCTCTAAAGACGCGCCAACGACCCAGTTACTGTCTACGGAGCCTGCGGAGCAGAGAGGAGAGGGCACTGGTGGTGTGACACAACCTTGAACATTTCATCCTCACTTCCAACCCATCCACACTTGGTTCTCTCACTCGACTGTATCAGGGGTAACAGGCATTAATCTGTGCATTCGTTACCAACGCCCCCCAACCACAACTCAACGCCACTGACTGTATTGTCAGGAGACTTTGCAGTCCGTGTGTTGGCTGAGGTATGTACCATCTCTCTCTAAACTAGTCCCACCTCACTGCTTCCTTTCCTTATTCATTCACGCAGTGAGGGCATCACTGAACGGGCAGCATTTATTGCCCATCCCTAATTGCCCAGAGGGCAGTTCAGAGTCAAACCCATTGCTGTGGGTTTGCAGTCATATGTAGGCCAGACCAGGTAAGGATGGCAGTTTCCTTCCCGAAAGGACATTAGCGAGCCAGATGGGTTTTTCCTGACAGTTGACAACGGATTCACGGTCATCATTCGACTCTTAATTCCAGATATTTATTGAATTCAATTCTGCCGTGGTGGGATTTGAACCCAGGACCCCAGCACATTACCTGGGCCTCTGGGTTACAGCCCAGTGATAATACCACTTGGCCATCAACTCCCAAGAACTGAGGAAGGAAGAGTTTTGAGGGGCACTGGCTGTAAATCCCTCAGCACGTTCTATACAAGTTTCTTTCCTTTTTATAAAGAAAAGGAATGGTCACTCCTGTAGTGTGGGAAATGGGCACTTAACGCACAGAAAGCTTCCACAAATACAGGACTGTGACCCAGTTCACCCACTTCCTGGTGATAGTGATGATGGGGGTGTGTGGGGAAGTTCCACTGGGAGAATGCACCTGCACTGGTGTGAGTACATGATTTCTACAAATTCCTTCCCTTCTGAAACAAAAATCAATCCCTGGTTAATTGTAACCCACCCAATTTGTCTGCGTCCCCCTCCCCTCACAGCTCGACGCATCTTTCCCCCTCAAGTCTAAATCGTGAAAACTGGTCAATTGAGCCAAACGGGGCCTGGTTTCCATGCCGCACACCTCTATCAATGACATTCACTCTGTCTGAGAGGCCACGACACCTTCACTTGCACACACGGAAACTCCTATTGAATCCTCTGGGTGGCACGGTGGCTCAGTGGTTAGCACTGCAGCCCTCACAGCGCCAGGGGACCTGGGTTCGATTCCAGCCTCGGGCGACTGTCTGTGTGGAGTTTGCACATTCTCCCGTGTCTGCGTGGGTTTCCTCCAGGTGCTCCGGTTTCCTCCACAGTCCAAAGATGTGCAGGCTAGGTGGATCGGCCAGGCTAAATAGCCCGTAGTGCTCAGGGATGTGTGGGTTGTAGGGGATGGGTCTGGGTGGGACGCTTCAAGGGGCGGTGTGGACCTTGCTGGGCCGAAGGGCCAGTTTCCACACTGTAGGGAATCTAATCTAATTTCTCCCTTTCAAGGAACAAAAATGCACTGTCTCAGCGGAAGACAGATTGTCCTCTGCTCAGATTCTGTAACTGATGGGGAAGGCAGTGCTAGTTACTGGCATTGTGTGTACTGGAACATTCTGGGGTGAGGCGTGAGATTTGACGACTTTTCAATTCCATAGATTCTTGGTTGGAGCGGGGGGGGGGGGGGGGGGGGGGGGGAAACAGAGGGGAGAAAACTGGTGACCCTGTACTTGATTATTCCAGGAACAGCTTCTTCCTGGTCGTTATCAGACCTCCTATGCATTAGAGGCGATCTTTCCTGTGCCTACTTTGTAGCTGTATTCTGTTCTATTATTCTGATGTAAAAAATGATTTGTCTGGTTGGTGCACAAAACAATACTGTACCTCAACAGAAGTCATAATAATAAATTAAATCAAATCAAAAAACTCATTGGGGTCACTAGTGTCCTTCTGGACATTTGCCATCCTTATCTGGTCCAGACGCACAGCGATGTGGGTAACTCAACCCCTGGGAGAAATGGTCAGACACACCAGCATCCAATAACTTTATCTGAAAGATTCTCTTTAATCTGCGGCCCTCTGGTGACTGACCCTGGAAACAATGTCTCCTCAGCAACTCGGTCAAAACCAGCCCCCACCCGAGGGATTCTAAATGCCCCGATTCAATTTCCACCACCGCCCCCACCCAATCCCAAACCTTCCCTGCTGAGGAGAACGATCGCAGCCTCACACCGCATAAAAGACCTCCCCCCAATCTCTGAACCGTTTCAGTAATCCTGTCTCCAGCTCCTTCCTGCGGTTCCGAATGGGATGTAGAGTCACGCAGCATGGAAACAGAGCCTTCGGTCCAACTTGTCCATGCCAACCAGACATCCTAAATTAATTTAGTCCCATTTGCCAGCATTTGGCCCATATTCCTCTATCTTCATCCTATTTATGTACCCATCCAGATGCCTTCAGAGTGTTGTAACTGCACCAGACTCCAGCACCTCCTGTTGCACACCCTCACCTAAATCCTGACCAGGCAGATACACACTCGACTGAAACAAGCGAAGGTTCCAATTTGTCAGCAGTGTTTCCACCATCGGGTCCTACAACCCGATGCTTCTTTGTAACCTGGATCCTGGGCTCGTTCCAAATGGGGAGGCAGGGCAGCGAACAGCATCTGGGGAGAAATCCCGAGGGAATGCCGAATGCCACACCACCCCAGTCCAGCCCAGGCCCGATCACGACTCAGGAGCCGAATGAGAATCCGCAGCGATGCCCACGCAGTTGCAGAGCTCAGGAGGTATGGGGGCTCTGCAGGCCCCGGTAAACGAGGGGGCAAGGAATGGTGGCACTGACCTTTAAACAGCAGGTTTGCTTTGGGGAGGTCCAGCTGATAGCCAAACGTCACAGTGGTGTCCTGCATCCGCAAGCTGGCTTCCAGCTCTACACCAACCTGCAACTGGCAGGAGACAGGGCACAAAAGAGGTGAGCGAGACAAGAGTGCGCGTGCGAAAGGGTTGGGGTGGGGCGGGGGGGGGGAGAGAGAGGAGAGAGAGAGAGAGAGAGAGAGAGAGAGAGAGAGAGAGAGAGAGAGAGAGAGAGAGAGAGAGAGAGAGAGAGAGCGCAAAAGGGACAAACAAAACAATGTTACAGAAGGGAGAAGGTGGGTGGCTAACGGGAAGGGGGATGGGGGAAGAGGAGGGTGAGAGAGACAGTGAGACGGAGTCAGGGATTGAGAGACATGATGCAAGAATGCCAAGGGTGGGAGAGAGTGGAGCAGGTCAGGAAGATGGAGGCTGCCCAGTAGGTAGACAGCATGTTTAGCTGAACAATATCTACCTGGGCGTTAGCTTTATGGTAGTATGTGGCGTGTGCTCCTGCCTGGCTGAGTGTCAGGGTCCCAATCCAATTATTGCCTGTGAGGGAACAGAAGAACCAGTGAGCTGGAGTTCAGATACTGCTACAGTAACGAGGCTGCCCACTCCCCGCAGCAGCAGTTACGATCCAAATGGTCACCATCAGCAGCAGGAAACACAGTCTCTTCACCTCTACCCTACAATACCCACCCCCCCACCCCGCAACCCTCCCTGTCTGTCAGCTCCCGCGCCCCCCCGCAACACCTCCCCCCCGCACCCCCTCCCCGGCCTGTCTGTCAGCTCCCTCGGCAACCCCCCCCACCAACCACCACCCTCCCCCCCCCCCCCCCCCCCCCCCCCCCCCCGTCAGCTCCTGCGCCCCTCCACCACCCCCCCCTCCCTGCATGACAGCTCCCCCAGTGCCAATGCCTGAAGCCCCGCTCTAGATTTCTGGGGCTGTGCCTTCCACTGCCTGGGACAGGGGTCTAAACTCTGGCACCCCACCCTGGATCCACTGTTCCCCTTCTTTAACATGCCCCCTGAAGCTCCTGAAATGAACAGATATCTACTGACGCACTTCACAGTGAAACTTTTGATGGCACAGTGGCTCAACGCCTCACAGCACCAGGGGCCCAGGTCTGATCCAGCCTTCAGCAACTGCCTCAGAGTTTGCACATTCTCCCCGTGTGCGTGCGGGTTTCCTCCCACAGTCCAAAACCGTGCAGGCTAGGTGGCTCGGCCATGCTAAATTACCCCACTGTGTTCAGGGATGTTTAGGTCAGGTGGGTTAGCCATGGGAAATGGATCTGGGTTGGGATGCTCTTCGGAGGGGGCGGTGTGGACTGAATGACCTGTTTCCACACTGCGCGACTCTAACGCTCCTGCAAAGTGTCAGGTCTTGGGGGGGGGGGGGGGGGGGGGGGGGGTGGCTACGCGAATGCAGTTGGTTGCAGTCCTGTGACAACAGTTGCAGAACTACCACAGAACAAACGGTGACTGCAAAAATAAAAAAATCAGCACACACTTTACCACCCAGTGTGCCCATGGGGTGTGGGCTCACGTGCTACGAGTAGACAACATTATCCAGTTGGACAGTGACTGCTCCCTGAACCTCCGTGGAGCAGGGTTACAAGAGTGGGCATCACCGGTTCTGTTCTCAAGGCCTGGAGGGCAGTAGAGACCTGGTAAACATCCCCTACATTTAACACAGGCTGGATGGTTCACATTGCCACTGAAGGCAGACGCTGTGGTGCAACACCACCATCTGGTGGCACACACTGGGAATTACAAGGGTAGGAGGAAGACGTTGCCCCCCCCCCCCCCGCTACCCTTTCGACCAATCGGATCACGGTTGATCTGCATAGACCGCAGTACAGCACAGCAGGCCCTTTGGCCCATCACATCTGTGCCGACAACAATGCCATTTTAAACTATCCCCATTGGCTTGCACATGGAGCTGCCTGTTCAGGTGTCCATCTAAACATTGTTAAAACATGGAACTTGGAGGGGCTCAGCAGGTCAGACAGCAGAGGAGCTGGGGAGTCGGTGTTTTGGGTTGGGACCCTTCCTTAGGGCCGGGGAAGGGAGCTGAGAAAATAAATGGAGAGGGTGGGACTGGAGGTAGGATAGGTGGGATGGTGGTCGGTGGATGCGGTAGAGGGTGGAGGAGTTTGGTTAGTGGGAAGGGTGAGGCAGATAGGCAAGGAGGGAGATGGACAGGCTGTCAGGTCAAGGAGGTGGGGATGAGAGGGAGACCCGAACATAGGATGAGGATGAGGTGGGGAGATTTGAAGCTGGTGAGTTCTATGTTTAGGCCACTGGGTTGTAAGCTCCTGAGGTGGAATACAAGATAGTGTTCCCCCCAGTTTACGTGTGGTGTTATTGTGGCACTGGAGGAGGCCCAGGATGGGCATGTCATCAAGGCAGTGGGGAGTTGAAACGGCTGGTAAATGATGATGTTGATTGGGGCGTACAGATTCATTTCAACTCCCACAGCGACATCTCCATCCCAGACGTCTTCCGACGTCACAAAGAGGCCGCAAGCAAACTGCGGGAACAACATCTGATATTCTACCTCAGGAGCTTACAGCCTGATAGCCTCAATATAATCCACCAGCTTCAAAATCTCTCCACCCCCGTCCTCGTCCCATGTCCAACCCTCCCTCTCATCCCTGCCTCCTTGACCTGATACAACTTCCTTCTAATCTATCTGCCCCATCTCCACAACCCCCCACCTGCACCCACCTGTCACCATCCCAACTACCTACCTCCGGCTCCAACCCCGGTTTATTTCTGAGTTCCCTTCCCCCCTCCACCTCCACCACCCCGAGGCCTGAGGACGCATCCTGACCTGCTGTGTTCCTACAGCTCCACGTTTTATTGATTCTGACTTCCAGCGCCTGGAGACCTTGCTATCTCCCGTTTGTCCAAATGTCTCCGAGACATTGCTGATGTACTCACTTACACCACCTTCCCAGCTCTCATCACCCTCTGCGTAATAAACCCTTTCTTGCACATCTCTCTTTAAACTGCGGCACAGGGTGTGGCTGAAGAACACAGCAGGTCAGGCAGCAGAGATGTCGGAGAGTTGGCCCAAATCCTCCTTCAGTCCTGGCTGGCTGCGTTCTTCCAGCTCCACACTATCGGCTCTGACTCCGGCATCTGCAGTTCTTGCTATCTCAGAGTCCCTTAAACTTCTTCCCTTTGGTACAAAATCCTTACCCCAACAGATAGCAAATCTCCACTGGTCCCCGATATTCTGAGCGTGGAAGAGCAAGGCATCACGCGGGTGTGAAAAAGGGGCAGGCTGTAATTTGAAGGGTGCTCCCAGAGCCCCCTCCCCCCCCACCCCTCGAACAAACAGTTTCTCTCCATCAAACGCCCCAAATCCTTTATCCATGGTCTTTAAATCCTCCGATAGGTCGCCCCATGACCAACCTTAGCTCAAGAATCAAACCCGGAATGTGCGCTGTTTCCTTGGAATTTAACTGTCACCTTGCCAAGGACCATTTGTGGGAACAACATCTCACCCACCCTATCCCCAACAATGGAGTCTTTGATCATTTAAAATCCCTCAGACAGGCTCTGGATTCATGTTGGTGCGACACAGACAGAATCAAGAGGAGGATCAAACTACAGCAGGTGCTGGAATCTGCGCTGAAAACAAAACTATTACAGATCACAGTGGGCCAGGCAGCATCCTTGGAGAGAGAGGAAGCTAATGTTTTGAGTCTAGATGGCTCTGACGAAGAGTTACCGAAACTCGGATGTGTGCTTGCTCTCTCTGTGGGACGCTGCCAGACCCGCAGTGATCCCCAGCATTTGCTGTTTCCAGAATCACAGTGAGGCCAGTTACCTCTCACAGGTACTGCCTGGTGCTGATAATAGCAAGGTTGTGGGCTCAGTCCCCGTACTGCCCAGTGTCGCACGTATCCAAGCCAGCTCTTAATTCTTCAATGCTCTTGTGGTATAGTTATACCAGGGAACTAAGGAGCCCAGGTTCAGGCCCCCACCTGCTCCAGAGGTGCGTAGGAACTGCTGACAGTTACTGCGAATTGAAAGTACCTACAGGACAGAAGGATTTTAATACACCGAGGCCATTCAGCCCCACGTCAGCACTGGTTCTCCAAATTCAGTTTTCCTTCTGCCTGCATCCCTTAATTCATTCACAGGATGAGGGCAGCACTTATAGCCCCGGGCAGTTCAGTCACCCACATTGCTGAGAGTCTGGAGTCACATGTAGGCCAAACCAGGTAACGATGGCCGTTTCCTTCCCTAAGGGGCATTAGTGAACCAGATGGGTTTTTCCCCCAAACAATCAGCAACGGATTCATGGTCATCGCTAGATTCTTACTTCCACATATTTACGGAGTGGGATGCCCATGTCGACTTGTGTCTCAGATGTAACCATACAGGCATCAGCTTCTGCACGAGCTCACAAACATAGTACTGAAGTTTCTGTAGCCTGTGACACTTGCTGTAAAACTGCTCAAACTAGGTCACACATGGCATTCCTAACATGCCCAGGCAGATGTGTCACTTGACCGACTGTCCTGCCATACCTTAAGCCTATACCTGGACTATTTATTAAACAATGGAGAGGACAGAATACAAAGCAGATAGTCCTCATATTTACCTTGAGCTGACAAATTAGACGCTTAATCTTAAGAAAACATTCCTATAAAGCAGAGATCGTAGGAGCTGCTGATACTGGAGAATCTGAGATAACAAGGTGTGGAGCTGGATGAACGCAGCAGGCCAAGCAGCATCAGAGCAGGAAAGCTGACGTTTCAGGTCTGGACCCACCCGAAATGTCAGCTTTCTTGCTCCTCTGATGCTGTGTTCATCCAGTTCTACACTTTGTTATCTCAGATTCCGATAAAGCAAGAATCTTTAAAAGAGCAAACAGGTTTCTCCAACTCCTCCTCAGTGACCTCCTTTAACCCTCCAGAAGCCTGTTCCATTCACACATGGCCCCCATAACAGCACGGCCACAGCTGGCTGACTCACCTGTATACCTGCCAGCGACAGACATCACTGCACCCTCCTCTCCTGGTCGCCCGGTGATAGACGAGTTCCCCTCCTAGAGCCAGCTTGGCGTGATGCTCTGTAAATAGTGAGCCACAACGATGCCTGCAAATCCCGACAGGATGTGGTCAGAGGCAAAAATCCACCCACACTTCGTGCACACTATCAAGGTAGACGACTGCCCGCGGGACACCGGGGTATGGTGCCGGGACGGGGCCTGGCCTGCCCCTGTCCCCCCGCGCGACACCGGCGTACGGTGCCGGGACAGGCCCCGGCCTGCCTCCCCGCCACGGGGACACCGGCGTACGGTGCCGGGACAGGCCCCGGCCTGCCTCCCCGCCACGGGACACCGGGGTACGGTGCGGACAGGGCCCGGCCTGCCTCCCCGCCACGGGACACCGGGGTACGGTGCCGGGACAGGGCCCGGCCTGCCCCTGTAGAACACCGGGGTACAGTGCCGGGACGGGGCCCAGCCTGCCTGAAGGTGGAAATCTGGATCTCCCTTCCCTTTCCCAAAAGGGCTGCTGGGGCTGTGATGGGTCAAACCAGTTGAAAATTAAGTTTGCTCGATTGTCGTTCAATAAAGAAATTGAGGGTTTCGCAGCCAACTGCAGAGGTAGTGTTAAGGTGTAGAACAGCCACAATCTGATCGAGCTCAAGGGGCTGAATCAGTCAGTGTCCAGAGACAGCCAGTGACGCGCCCAAGCTAGGAAGGCCTCCTGACCTGATCCGATGAGAACATCGGGGTTTCCCAATGTCAGCGTTGCTGTGTAATCATCTCCTCGATACTCCGAGTCCACCTGCCAGTTTATAAATTTTGATTGCTGCGTCTGAGTGAAGAGGATTGGGACAGCGTGTTAGACAGAAAATGAAGCTTCCTCTACAATGCCCCCATCCAGCACTCCCAGGACAGGGTCAGCACAGTGTAAAGCTCTACCTACATTGTCCCCCGCATCAAACAGTCAGGACAGGGTCAGATACGGGGTAAAGCTCTGCCTACCCTGTCGCTCCCCCCCCCACCCCTACCAAACACTCCAGGACAAGGTCAGCACAGGGTTAGATCTTGAAAGAAATCTCAGCTCTGCTCAACACTGTCCGCAAACAACTCTGACTGGGTTTTTGCTGATAGTGACAGTGAGTCAGCACCTGCCTATCAGCCCTGGAGCTCAGACTATCAAGTGACAGCATGTTTGAGAGTGTACCCACTGAGCCAGTCCAACTCCCAAACCAAGCTGTGCCCCCGTCTACCAGTCACGGGCATGCGGTCCCAGCGTGCTCACCTGTAACACCATTTTCGACCGAACTCTGTTTGTTAGTTGGTGAATGAGCTGTGCGTTCAGGCTGCCCGTGTTATCCATGTCTCCGACCAACACTGGAATGCCTGCAACAAGACATATATCATCCTTTGTTCCAGTACATTGCCCCAAAGTCCTCAATTAGATCCCATTCTGCAGTTCTCTCCCAGGTTTCTATTATTCCGATACAAACCACTCAAATCCCTCGGCTCGATTCCAGTCTGTAACTCACTCCTAGGGATCTGTTCCTCTATATATAAACCCCCAAACCCTGTGATTAGATTCCAGTCTGTAACTCACTGCTGGGCACGTTATTATAGAAATCATCATCGTAGAATCCCTACAGTGTGGAAACGGGCTCTTCAGCCCAACAAATCCACACCGACCCTCAGAGCACCTCACCCAGACCCATTACTCCTTCCCTGTAACCCATCTACACAGCCCTGAACGCTGTGGGCAATTTAGCACGGCCAGTCCACCGAACCTGCACATCTTCGGACTGTGGGAGGAAACCCACACAGGCACGGGGAGAACGTGCAAACCCCTCACGGGACAGGTGCCCAAAGGTAGAATCGAACCTGGGACCCTGGCACTGATAGGCAGCAGTGCTAAGCACTGCACCGCCTCATCAGCCAGCTGAGTGATTGGGCTCGGAAACGAAACTCAGCGCCCGACCCAGCACGGACAGCTGTTCTTACCTCAGTGGGACTGAGCTGCTTCGTGCCGACATAAGTGGCCCCAAAGTGGTAGCTGGATTCTCCAACGTGCTGAGTGACACTGTATGGTTGACCTGTGGCAGCAGAGACAGTGTTATTTGGACTTCAAGCAAAGCAAAGGAGATTCATTGCAGGCATCACCAGGTAAAATTAATCATCTTTAAAAACAACAGCACGGTCTTAATGTGGAGAAATGCCGCGTTACAATTTTCATTAGTGTACAATGGGGTCCACTCAGCTCATCGAACCCCACTCATCCTCCGAGTTCAAAAGCAAACACTTGGTTTTCTCTTCATTCATTCACAGGATGAAAGTGTCAGTGCCAGAGCAGGATTTAGTGCTTGGCGCGGGGCAGTTCAGAGTCAGCCACGTCGCTCTGGGTCCGGAGTCACATGTAGGCCAGGCCAGATAAGGATAGCAGTTTCCTTCCCTAACAGGCATTAGTGATCCAGACAGGTTCTGCCCCCACCACCATTGAAATGGATTCATGGTCATCATTAGATTCTTAATTCCAGAGATTTTACTGAATTTAAATTCCATCATCTGCTGTGGCGGGATTCGAACCCAGGTCCCCAGAACGTTATCTGGTTCTCTGGATGAGCAGTCCAGCGATAATACCACGGGACTAAGAACAGTACTGAGGGAGACTGCACCAATGCGCGCGGGGTGGGGGGGGGGTGTGCGTCACAGACAGACAGCGCATGACACAAAGCAGGAGGTTGTGTTATTGTGATACAACAGGTCGGGATCTGGAACACACCTGTCTGAAAGAGCGATAGCAGCAGATTCAACAGGAAACTTTCAAAGAGGAGGAGTTGGGGGAACAGTTGAAGAGAAAGCTCAGAGAGCTGGGGGGGGGGGGGGGGGGGGGGGGGGGGTGCGCTAACGAAGCAGGTATTTCAAACAGCCAACATGACCACAACGGACTGAACGTTTTCTCCCCCTTGCTGGGTGAGTGTTACATATTTACATCGCCCCCTCAGAAGCTGCTACACAGTCAACGCCAAACTCTTTCCTCTCTATTCAAAGAACAGTGATGCACTTGACTGACCTGGAAGTGATTACTGAGACCTTTGTTCACAATGAGTTTCACTCCTTCCATCTGAATCGGGAAAAGTTCTGGGAGGGACAGAGGCAAAAAATGAAAACACAAAGCATAACTTAACGTCCCTAAGAACGAAGGCTTTTAACAGAATGCTTCTAAGGACACGTTACATTTGGGTAGCCGCTTACCAAAGGAGAACATTCACAACAGCGATTAACTAACACTTGAAACATTTAACTGAGAACCGCAAGACGGGAACAGGCAGCCAGGAGATGCCTGGTCGGGGTGGGTGGATAGAGGTGGCATGGTACAGGGACCTAATCCCAGAGCTCAGGGTCCCAGGCAGCCGACACACACCGACACCAGTGATGGAGCAACAGGAATCAAGGGCTGTGCAGTTGGCTGGAATTGGGGCAGCTGGATGAGGGTGTCACTGGCTAGGCCAGCATTCATAGTCAGGGGGCAGTTAGCATCAACTGCATCGCTGCAGGTCTGGAGTCACGTGGAGGCCAGGCCAGGCAAGGGTTGCAGATTTCCTTCCTTAAAGGAAATTGGTGAACCAGATGGGTTTTTCCAACAATTGGCAATGGATTCAGGGTCATCAGTAGATTCTTTAATTCCTGATGTTTACTGATGTCAAATTCCACCATCTACTGTGGCAGTATTCAAACCCAGGCCCCCACAACATAACCGGGATATGTAGATTAACAATCCAGTGATAATAGCACCAAGCCATTGCCTACACAAGTAACAGACCTGCCACCACCCCCCTAACCACGGTACTGCGCCCCAGTGGGACACAGTGACAGGCCGGTTCCCCCCCAACCACGGTACTGTACCCCAGTGTGACACAGTGACAGGCCGGTTCCCCACCGGTACTGTACCCCAGTGTGACACAGTGGCAGGCCCCGTCCCCCCCCACCGGTACTGCAACCCAGTGGGACACAGTGACAGACCCCGTCCCATCGGTACTGCGCCCCAGCGTGACACAGTGGCAGACCCCGTCCCCCGCCACCGGTACTACGCCCCAGTGTGACACAGTGGCAGACCCTGTCCCCCCCCGCGCCCACCGGTACTACGCCCCAGTGTGACACAGTGGCAGACCCTGTCCCCCCCCCCGCCCACCGGTACTACGCCCCAGTGTGACACAGTGGCAGACCCTGACAGTGACAGACCCGTTCCCCACCCACCGGTACTGC
Organism: Stegostoma tigrinum; assembly: GCF_030684315.1. Lineage (NCBI taxonomy): Eukaryota > Metazoa > Chordata > Chondrichthyes > Orectolobiformes > Stegostomatidae > Stegostoma > Stegostoma tigrinum. The sequence continues at coordinate 3,505,574 of NC_081394.1, read as the reverse complement.
GCCCCAGTGGGACACAGTGACAGACCCCCGCCCTCCCCCCCCCACCGGTACTGCGCCCCAGTGGGACACAGTGGCAGGCCTGCCCCACCGTTATGTGGGATATTGCCCAACACAGAGCAAGACCATTAGCAACAGTTCAATTCCTGCACCAGCTGAGGCCCCCTCCCCACCTTGCCTTAGACTGATGATTTTCAGGTTAAATCATCCCTAGTCATTTCTGTCCAATGAGGGAGAATTTTTGTGGTCCTTGTGGACTGCAGTGCCTTGCCTCTCCCAGTACTGTACTGAACCACAGCATAGAGGCCGTTATTCAGAATACCGCACTTACACCAAACCTGTTCTCACAGCAAGTTCCAATAAATTGCAGGAGGTGAAGCGCAGAGATTGTGTCACTGAATTTAATCAACAGACCTGGTGCTAATGGATCCTGAAGCACAGGAGCCGGAGCAGATTACATCCATTCATTCATTCATTTTCTTCTGCTAATGTTGATCTTGCTTGTGTCCTTGCCAAGCAGCCATAATCTCATACGCTTCGCTTTAGGCGCCCACTGATCTCATGCCCTTGTTTGCTATGGTTTGCCTGTACTGCATGCAACAGTAAACTTTTCACTGTATTTAGGCACATGTGACAGCAACAAATAAGTCTGGAATAATTGGGCCAATAAATTGGGGGGAACTGCTGGGAAAGAAAAAATCCATCCAATTTGCTGATGTCCTTTAGGAACGGGAATCTGCCCTTCTTACCCGGTCTGGGTCTACACGTAACTCCACACCCATTCCTTTTTGAGCTCTGAAAAAGCCAAGCAAGCTGCTCAGTTGTTAAAGGCAGTGATGTTAGAACTGCTCTCTCAAGGCACTTGTGGCAGGGTAATGAATGAATGTCACCCTTAACAGCTGAGTTTACACCCCACAAGTTAATTCAATGAAAGTGAGGAGGTGAACCTGCCATCCTTTCTGAAATTAGGTGTGATGCTGATAAGGACCCAGGACACAGGGGGAAACATCCTCCCTGAAACACCGACTGCGAGATGTTTGCGGGGGGAGTGACAACAGAACCTTCTTGGGGCTGGGGTAAAAGGTTGAGTCTCACATGAAAGCTGTCCCCGACACACGTCATTCTCCCCTCAGTGCCGGCACTGGGAGTGTGGGCCCTCTCACAGTACCAGGGCCTGCTTGCTGCGGATTTCACCGTCGGGAATGGGGGCTGACCGTTGCTCCAGTGTACGCTGGGCAGCCAGATCCTAAACCAGCCCAACCTACAGGCCCGGTGCAGCCAAGTGCGGAAAGCATTGAAACCCGTCCACACAATGTGTGCAACTGAATAAAGTCAACATGGTGTTATTCTAAAATAATGTTGCCACATCAACATGACACTTGACAATCCTAAAGCTACAGTCGTGCATTCACCTCAGAAAGTGCTCTGTTGCCTACAGTGGGAGGGGCCCTTCCCCGCTACATAACCCAGGACGCATCAAATGGCAAATTGATAGAAGGGAACTATTCAGCCCATCAAGCCCTCCCCAGCCTCCTGTTAGGTCACTGAAGATCTCTACCACGAACCACTTGCTTGCCTTCCCTTCGCCTCGCTTCATGTTACTAAATCCAACAAGAATCTAGAGCTAGTAGGATCTGCAGATGCTGGGGAATTGGAGACAACGCAGTGTGGAGCTGGATGAACACAGCAGGCCAAGCAGCATCAGAGGGTAAACGTCAGCCCATTTCTGAAGCAGGGTCTAGGCCTGAAACGTCAGCTTTCCTGCTCCTCTGATGCTGCTGGGCCTGCTATGTCCATCCAGCTCTACACCTTGTTATTTAGGAATCTAGCAAGCTTTCGCTGATTGTTCTAACGTCCCAAAGACAAATCAAAGCCATTGAAGCTGTTCTGGAAATTTTTCATCGTGAGGGGTGAAGTTTTAGTAAGCCAACCATCTCTAGCCCCAGGAGATGGTAAAGACCCTGTCCTTCTCTCCCACAGCATTGATTCATCAGTGTCTTCCATGGTGGGCCAGACTCCTCGCTCCTCCGCAGTCCACCACCACAACAGATGAGTCAGCCATCTCACCGCTGCCCCGATGTCTGTCAGCAACTGCTCCCCCACCCACTGCCATCACCCAGGCCGCTCCCAGCAACTCCCTCCCCCAGCAGACTAGACCTACGCTCCCAATCCTAGTTGGTCAGCTGCTGTTGCACCATACTCCCTCCAAGCTCCACCGATGGCACCCCCTACCCCCATTATCAGCCACCACACACCCTCCAGCCTACCTGCACCCTGATGCAACATCCAGCCAATTAGGGGCCTTCACACAGCCCCATTCTCTGAACATGGTCACCATCCACCCAATCAGATCCTGCTTTCCAACCCCCAATCAATTACACACACCCTCACACCTCCCAAGTGCACCACCCCCCCCCCCATCCCCATACTCCAGTCTGCCAATCACTTCCCCACAACCCTGCACCCCAGTCTGTCAACCCTGATCCCAACCTGGCCCATCAACTCCTCCACCCCACCACCCATCTAACACCCCAAGAATCAGGCATATTCTCCTACATACTCCACCGCTCCCACCCACAACCTTCATCCCATTCAGGCAGCCCCCTCCCCAATCAAATACCCAGCCTACACAATATGCAGATGACCCCCCCCACCCCACATCAATGTCCCCTTCACCTCTGTGCCCCACCACACATCATAGCTCCCCTCTCTCCCATTACCAGCCCAACTTGAACCATTATCAACTCTCTCCCATTGGCCCACTCTTCCATTACCATTTACCTTCGCCCATTACCCCCTTCCATTGCCTCCATCTCTCCCCAATTAGCTCCCAACCCATCACCCTCCACTAACTCACTCTCAACCACCATTACCTCTCTCTCCCTCTCACCACTATTACCCCCTTCTCCCTAACCCATTGCCTATCACCCCAGTATACACTCTGTACCTCCATAACACCCCACATTTCCCAAACCCATACCCCCTCACATTACCCACTGTTCCCCACTGCACCTCCTTTCCCTAACCCATTACCTTTCACCCATTACCCTCCCTATCACCCAACTTCCCCCATTACATCCCCCCCATCCATTACCTCTCACCCCATTACCCTCCCTCCCTATCACCCAACTTCCCCCATTACATCCCCCCCATCCATTACCTCTCACCCCATTACCCTCCCTCCCTATCACCCAACTTCCCCCATTACATCCCCCCCATCCATTACCTCTCACCCCATTACCCTCCCTCCCTATCACCCAACTTCCCCCATTACATCCCCCCCATCCATTACCTCTCACCCCATTACCCTCCCTCCCTATCACCCAACTTCCCCCATTACATCCCCCCCATCCATTACCTCTCACCCCATCACCTCCCCCAATCTGTTACGTCTCACCCCATTAACACCTGCCCCTGTTACACCCCCTCCCTAAGCCATTACCTCTCACTCCATTACCCATTCTGTACCCCTTTACATTCCCCCAACTCATTACCTCACCCCAATACCCCCACCCCCACTACATACCCTTCTCCAGTCCACCACCTCTCACCCCATACCCCCACTCCCTCTTACCCCCAACCCATTAGCCCCTGCCCAAGCCATCACCTCTCACCCCAATGCCCCACTCCCCCATTAACCCCCCAACCGATTACCCCCCTCCCCATCACTCAACTCCCCCATCACCCCCTCCCTAACCCATTGCCCCTCACACTGCTACCCACTCTGTATGCCCCTCCCCAATTGCCCCCACACCCCTCCCCAATTAGCCCCCCAGTTACCCCCCATGCCCCTCCCCAATTAGCCCCCCAGACCCCTCCCCAGTTACCCCCCATACCCCTCCCCAGTTACCCCCCCATACCCCTCCCCAGTTACCCCCCCATACCCCTCCCCAGTTACCCCCCCCAGTTACCCCCCCCCAGTTACCCCCCATACCCCTCCCCAGTTACCCCTCCCCAGTTACCCCCCATACCCCTCCCCAGTTACCCCTCCCCAGTTACCCCCCCATACCCCTCCCCAGTTACCCCCCCATACCCCTCCCCAGTTACCCCCCCCAGTTACCCCCCATACCCCTCCCCAGTTACCCCCCCATACCCCTCCCCAGTTACCCCTCCCCAGTTACCCCCCCATACCCCTCCCCAGTTACCCCTCCCCAGTTACCCCCCCATACCCCTCCCCAGTTACCCCTCCCCAGTTACCCCCCATACCCCTCCCCAGTTACCCCTCCCCAGTTACCCCCCCATACCCCCCCCCAGTTACCCCCCCCAGTTACCCCCCCCATACCCCTCCCCAGTTACCCCCCCCATACCCCTCCCCAGTTACCCCCCCATACCCCTCCCCAGTTACCCCCCCCATACCCCTCCCCAGTTACCCCCCCCATACCCCTCCCCAGTTACCCCCCCCATACCCCTCCCCAGTTACCCCCCCCATACCCCTCCCCAGTTACCCCCCCCATACCCCTCCCCAGTTACCCCCCCCCAGTTACCCCCCCCATACCCCTCCCCAGTTACCCCCCCCATACCCCTCCCCAGTTACCCCCCCCATACCCCTCCCCAGTTACCCCCCCCCATACCCCTCCCCAGTTACCCCCCCCCCATACCCCTCCCCAGTTACCCCCCCCCCATACCCCTCCCCAGTTACCCCCCCCCATACCCCTCCCCAGTTACCCCCCCCCCATACCCCTCACCTTTACATTTGCGGTGACATTCTTCGAACGTGCCCGGGTTCGGCAGCTTGCCCTCGGCCTGGGCTCCGGGCCCAGCCGCCCCCCACTGCTGCTGCTGCTCGGGGCCGAGTGGTACGGGGGGCACGGCGAACCCCGGGGGCACAGTGAAGGCGGTGGGCCCCGGGGAAGCGGCCGCCATCACGTTCCCCATGGTCCGCGTGGGGGGGGGGGGTGGGGGCGAGGGTGGCAGCGGAACGTACCAACACCCTAAACGCACTGCGGGAAGAGGGGGGTGGGCGGCTCTTCACCCCCAGTCGCTACAACGTGTCCCGACGTCCCCGGACACCGAAACCCCCCTCTTTTTCACACCCCCTTTCCCGAGTGAGAGAGCCGGCCCCGCCGCGCTGCGACCTAACTCGCTGCCCGCTCCCCTCTACCCCGCCTCCCATTGTCCTCTGCGCTCCTATTGGTCGTCCACGCGCCGACGCCATCCTCGTATTGGTCATCGGAGCTGTCCGTCCAGGGCAGACAAGCACGTTGGGTTGCGGCGCCCGCGCGTGCGCCGTCGCTACCCTTCCCCACAGCGCCTGCGGCATGGGCCCCGCCCAGCCGGCAACCCTTCTTGGCCCGATTGGACGGCCCGCCAGCAGCTGGCGGCCGGTGATTGGTGCTCGGGGCCGCCTGTTAGGCCGATGAGCGCGGCGGGGCGACAGGATTGGTCGGCCCTCGAGTTCCAGCCCGCCCACCGCGCGGGGACCCCGGAAGTGTAGGGGAGCTGTCTCCCACGTGCTGCTGAAGGTCAGGAGGCGGACATTTCTGAATGAATGGGGAAAGGTCAAGGTGGAAGTCGCATCGAGGTGTGGTTGGGGAGGGAAGGGGCTGCTTGCTGCAGCCTCCTCGGGGTGCTACCTTAGACCTGCCTCAGCAATGGGAGCTACAGGCTCTGACAGCCCCTCTCAGCAGTAGTGATGCCTGAATGCCCCCCTCCTCACCTCCAGAGCTTTAGGCTTGCTTTCCCTGGGTGTGCGTCTCCAGTTCCATTGGACTGTCGAGAGGTTGCAGAGCCTTATGCGCCGAAAGCACCAAGTGTGTGCCATTGCAGGACGAGCGAGGGACCACACCAGGGGGAGGGTCAGCATTGAAGGACAGGGGCAGACTGTTGGGGGGGGGGGGTCATTGTTCAGAGAAGTCACTGTTGAGGGAGGCTCACTCATGAGTTATGCACTGGCAGGTGTGGAGGGTCAGTGCGGAGGGTGCCAGGCGCTGCTGGAGGGTCTGCACTCAGGGAGTTCATTTGTTCATTGACATTTTCCTTTAGATTAGATTCCCTACAGTGTGGAAACAGGCCCTTCGGCCCAACAAGTCCCCACCGCCCCTTGAAGCATCCCACCCAGACCCATTCCCCTATAACCCACACACCCCTGAGCACTATGGGCAATTTAGCATGGCCAATCCACCCTAACCCACACATCTTTGGACTGTGGGAGGAAACCTACGCAGACACGGGGAGAATGTGCAAACTCCACACAGACAGTTGCCCGAAGGTGGGATCGAACCTGGGTCCCTGGTGCTGTGAGGCTGCAGTCCAAGCCAATGTGCCACCATTCCTCGCAGACAGTGACTTTCTTCCACTTACGGGGTGAATCCATAAGTCCTGACTGATACGCCTGCTGCAGACTCTTACACCTGGGGTAAAATGTGGTCATGTGAATGGGTGGGTGGGACTTTGATGTGGCAGTGTGCTCCTTTTACTGTTTGCCTGACCTCTGCATTTTCCCGATAGCAGATTCTCGAGGTTTGCCTTCCTGGATGCTCCTTCTCCACTTTGGACGGTCTTGGGTCAGTGGTCTGGGGGAATGCTGCACTTCACCAGTGATGCTTTGGGGGTATCATTGAAACACTTCCTTTGTCCACCTGGGGCTTGCCTGCTGCTTTAGAGATGGGAGTAGATTACCTGCTTGGGGAGTCTTGTGTCAGTCGTGCAGACGATGGGCTCAGCCCATCATTGCTGATCAAGGGCAGTCGGTGCCTTGATGCTGGGAATGTTGGCCTAATCGAGGATGCTGGTGTTGGTGCATCTTTCTTTCCAGTGGATTTTCAGGATATTGCTGAAGTGCTGCTCCAGTGCCTTGAGGTATTTGCTGTCGACAGTCCGTGTCTCAGAGTCATGTAGGAGGGATGGAACCACCATTGCTCTGTGAACCATGGTCATGGTGTCCTCAAACACCTCTTTCCTCAGGTGGCACAAGGCTACATGAGCACACTGGAGTGCCATGCTGTCCATGGGTCTGCACCACTGCCACAGAAATAATGGATCGAGTCAGTTATTGGATGCTGGCTGATAGTTTCTCTTCCAAAGGAATTAGTGGGTCATGGAAACAGACCCTTTGGCCGAATCAGTCCGTGCCGGACATAATCTCAAACTAAATCTGCCTGCTTCTGGCTCATATCTCTCTTAAACATTTCCAATTCAATTATTTACCTAAATGGCTCTTAAATGCTGTAACTGTACCTCCGGAAGTTCACTTCACAGACAAACCGCTGGACATTTTAAAAAAAAAAATTCAATTGCAACCCCCATTTCTCTCTCTAAATATTTCTCTTCTCAACTTAAAATACATCCCCAAGTCTTGAAATCCCCCACCCTGGGGAAAAGACACCTGCCACTCACCTTATCTACACCCCTCATGATTTTATAAATCTCGACAAGGTCACCCCTCAACCTCTTATGTTCTGGTGGGAAAAGTCCCAGTCTATCCAGCTTCTCCCTGTAACTCAAACGCACCACACCTGGCAACATCCTGGTAGATCTCTTCTGAGCCTTCTCCAGTTTAATAAATATCCTTCCTATAACCACACACCGTGCTCCCGAAGAGGCCTCACCAGTTTCCTGTACAGCGTCAACACGACATTCCAGCTCCTACACCCAAAGGTCTGAGCAATGAAGGCAAGCGTGCTAAACACTTCTTCACCACCATCCCGTCTACTTATGATGCAAACTTCAACAAAGTATGCACCTGAACCTGTGGGTGTCTCTGATCTACAATACAACCCAAGGCCCTACTTTTAATTATATTACATGTTTTACAAAAATGCACTACCTCGCATCTATCCAAATTAAACTCCATTTGCTACTCTTTAGCCCATTAAACAAGTGATCAAGATCTCTTCATAATCATAGTTCTCAGAGAAACCAGTAAAATTGTGTGACTAGATGAGGCATATGCTGATGGGATGTTCCCAAAGACTGGGGAAGTGTCCAGAACTGGGGGTAATTGTTTAAGGAATAAACCTTTTAGCAATGAGGAAAAAGTCCTTCAGCTAGAGACTGGTGAGCTTATGGAAAGGGGAATGTTCAATGAGACCAGGGTACCCCTCATACACCAGTCACTGAAAGTCAACATCGCGGGTGCAGCTGGAGAAGTGATGGCCTTGTGGCATTATCACTGGACTGTTAATCCAGAGATCCGGATAGTGTTCCGGGGACCCGGGTTCAAATCCTGCCACGGCAGATAGTGGAATTTGAATTCAATAAAATATCTGGAATTAAAGATCTAGTGATGGCTCTGAATCTGTTGCCAATCGTTTGGGGAAGACCCCATCTGGCTCACTAATGTCTTTGAGGGAAGGAAACTGCCATCCTTATTTGGTCTGGCCTACATGTGACTCCAGGCCAAGTACAGCAATGTAGTTGACTCTGGATAATTAGGGATGGGCAATACCGTCATCCCGTGAATGAATTAAAAACAGGTAAATGATACACTGGCCTTTGTAATGGGAGAATTCGAGTACAGAGCAAGGACATCCTGCTGCCATTGTACATGGTAAGGGCATTCCTGGAATACTGTGTTTTGGGGGCTCAGTATCTGAGGAAGAATGTTCCGGCTACAGAGGGAGCGCAGCAAAAGGTCCACTAGACCGATTCCCAGGATGGGCAGTACCCACGCATGAGAGACTGGATTGGTAGAAGCATAACCACCGAAGCCCAACTGGGTTAGATGGGGTGAACATAGGAAGGGTATTCCTGATGACCTGGGAAGGGAGTGCGGTTTGGTACAGAACCAGGAGAAGGAAGTACTCCAATTACAGTCCTTCCCACCCACGTTTGTGCCAGTACTGAGCCTCGAGTCTGCAGTGGGCCAAGTCTCCAGATCACGTTGGGTTTCAAAAACTGAGGCATTGCTTCCATCCCGTAAGGGCCATGCCTCCTCACAACGGGAACTCGTCTCCCCATGACAGGCACTCCAGTCTGGGCCTCCTGCCCCACCGCCCCTCACTCCCCCTGCACCAGCTTCCAGTCTGGGCCTTGCATCTGCTCCCCTGTGCCAACCTCCAGTTCCCCTTCAAGTCAATTCAAACAGTTAACAGTTAAAAGAAAACACTCCAGAAAAGAGAAAAAGAAGAGGTGGAGCAGAGGAGCTCTAGCTGGTGTGTCCTACTCTCCTGCCATCTTGTCTGTCATGTTCCGCAGTCCCTGAAGGCTGTGGTTGGAGAAGGCTGACGGAATAGTTGCCTTGATCTGTCAAGGCATGGCTTTGAAGAGAATACAGTGGGACTATACAAAATGTTGGTTCGGCCAAAGAGTATTCCTTGCCGTTCTTGTTTCCAGGTTACAAGAAGGATATGATACTACTAGAAAGGTGCAAAGGAGATTTAGCAGGATGTTATTGGAGCGTTTACTTGTGAAGATTAAAGAGATTGAATAGATTGGTAACAAAGTGTGTAGCTGGATGAACACAGCCCGAAACGTCAGCTTTTGTGCTCCTGAGATGCTGCTCGGCCTGCTGTGTTCATCCAGCTCCACACTTTGTTTTCTCGGATTCTCCAGCATCTGCAGTTCCCATTATCTCTTGAATAGATCGGTGTTGTTTTCCTTAGAACAGTGGAGACTGAGGGGGTATGTGATTGAGTAGGGGCATTGACAGGAAAAGCTCACCTTGGTGAAAGGAACAGTGACCAGGAACAGGAGGTTTAGAGGGAACATGAGGAAAACATTTTCTACCCAGAGGGTGGTGGGAATCTGGAACGCACTGCCTATAAAGGTGGTTGAGACAGAAACCGTCATGACATTGGAGAAGTATTTAAACATGCACTTGGTGATGCCAAGGCAATACCAGGCTATGGGCAAAATACTGTAAATTGAGATCAGAATAATTAGATGGTTGTTTTTGACTGGCATAGACTCGATGGGCTGAAGGGCCATCTATGACTCAATGATACCAGATTGCAAGGACGTCGAATCTTTTGGACAATTACGAGGGCTGAGGCCCTTCCACTTCAATGTCCACCATCCTCTTACCTGACTCACTCGCAACTACAGCATCCTGTGTGAGATCTCTGACTAAATCAGAAGAGCCGAGGGTATGGAGTTTTCTAGAACAAAAGGTCCAGGTAACTTTCCTCTTCTCTGATACATCTCAGTGTCTGGAGTGCAGTCTCCAGCTCATTAACTCAGAGCCAAATTCTTTGAGCTACAGATATTTGCTGTAGCTCGGATCACATTGCCATCTGCCAGTACCCACATACTGCAGCTGTAACACATCACTTGAGTAACCATTACTTTTTCTTTTGCTAATTAGTTGATAAGAGACCAAGCTATGACTAATAAGCTTTAGTAGTGCTAAATGCTGATATTCTAATAAAGCATTCTAATAAAACATTCTAAAGTATTCTAATAAAGCATTATAACAAATTATCCAAGTTCAGAAACGTACTCATCAACAAATCTGTTTCCCTGTGACAGAGTATATTGATCTTCGGAACATGCTTGCTTTAGTCTGAAGCCAGACTGGCCACTGTTTTTATGATCTGCCCCCCTCCCCTCTCTCTTCATACTGTTTTTATGGCCTGTTCTGCATTCTGTCCCTTCATGCTCCCTCCTGTGCTCTCTGCTGGTGCTCTCATGTCTGTTCTGAACTCTACGCCTTTTATCCTCCATCCCCATGTGTTCTCCACACCATTTCTGCTGTGTCTCCATTGTATAAATCTTTAAGGATCTGGAAGTTGAATAAGAAAAACTGCCTTAAAGCATCATGATGACGTCATATGAACTTTGTGGGAGAGCAGCTTCAAAGGAGTAAAATCTGTCATCTAGGATTTCCTCGCAGGCTCTCTAGCCACAACACGGCAGCATAACCTGTACCTTGTTATAATGCAGAAACATGTTTAAGACAAGACCTTCTTGTTAGACTAAAAAGTTGATTTCCTTTATGTCTCTTCATGTTTTCTTCGTTCTTTGTCTCTTCCTTCTTGTTCTCTTTACTTTCTCCTCTGACACATTCTCTTCACTCTCTCCCCCTACATTTTATTTTAATGTTTCACTCTCCAAACACTCCGTCAATTTTGTTTGCACTCTCTGTCTTCACCTTCTCTATGTGCTCTCTCTCTCTCTCTCCCTCCCTCCACATGCTGTTTCCACAACGTCCTTCCCTCTTTGTGCTTGTTTATGTTCCCTCCAGTTGGGAGATCTGCCCAGTCCAATTATTTGTACTCAATAGGATAACACTCACTTCAGTTCAACAGTGAACTATTAGGTATGACCGTCTGTAATGAATGGGGAGGTTGCTCTGATTGACTGCTGATAGCATCAAGAGAAACTGAGATAAAAACAGGGGAACAGTAAAATGTTATTAAATAAAACTAGAAGGGTTGAAAACACTCAGCTGATCAGCTAGCTTTCATGGAAAGAGAAATAGCATTCACATTCTCAGTTAATGAATCCTCAAAAAATCTTTGGGTCTAGTGAGACTTTACAATACGTCATCACTTCTGCATATTATGTGGGAATTTTAATATCCCTGATCTCCTTGAAATCAAAACATTGTTCCATGCGCAGGAAACGCAGTTCAGGAAGAGTTAATATACTAAATGACCACTTGTCCACAAAGATAATCAACTTACAACTGGTAGTGACATCAATGAAGCCAAGGACATGTTAGAACGTTTTACTGCCACATGCTGCTTTGCTGAGATCTGGCATGCCTCAGTTTTGGATAATAACCATGCAGCAATGCTGAGTAGTGAGAATGGTGTCACATCACCACTGCACTGAAAACCACCAAATTGAATGCCTTGAAGACTGAAGTGGAACAGATGATAAAACAGTTTCTCAACAATTGTCCAGAGATGAGTGTACAAGAATTCGAAGCTGGTTTTTGAATATGTTTAATGCAGCAGTGAATTGATTCTGGTAGGTGAGGGAGTTAAATATTCTTGGAGGTTAGTGGGAATATGGATTTATGGTCCCAATCAGATCAATTGTGACCTTATTAAATGCAGCAGGCTTGAGGCACCAAATGGCCTACTTGGGTCTTTTGTTCGTAATAGGATAAAAATCATCTTAAAAGTTTGTATGTTCCTCACATATAAAAACTCTGCAAGAAGCAGTGCCGTATGACCATATTTGCAGGAAATCCAAATGAAATCCATGCCTCTCAAAAGGAAAGATTGATGACTCATCCCCACCTCCCCTTGAGCAATTATTTTCTGTCTGTAATAGCCACTGCTTCCGGTTAGAACTCCTGTGCAGGAGAACATGGAAGGAGACCAAGGGCCACATTAGTTTTAAGGATGATATCGCCACTTGGTGGAGGAACATTGTATAGCAGCAATAATATTCACATTTGAACATAGCACATAGAACACTACAACACGGTACAGGCCCTTCGGCCCTCGATGTTGTGCCGATCTGTGAAACCAAACTGTAGCCCATCTAACCTACACTATTCCATTATTACGCATATGTTTATCCAATGACCATCTAAATGCCCTTAAACTTGGTGAGTCTACTACTGTTGCTGGCAGGGCATTCCACGCCTTTACTACTCTCTGAGTAAAGAACCAACCTCTGACATCTGTCCTGTATCTTTCACCCCTCAATTTAAAGCTATGCCCCCTCGTGCTAGCCATCACCATCCTAGGAAAAATGCTCTCATTGTCCACCCTATCTAATCTTTCAATCATCTTGTGTGTCTTTATTAAGTCACCTCTTAACCTTCTTCTCTCTAACGAAAACAGCCCCAAGTCCCTCAGCCTTTCCTCATAAGACCTTCCCTCCATACCAGGCAACATCCTGGTAAATCTCCTCTGCACCCTTTCCAAAGCTTCCACACCCTTCCTATAAGGCAGCGACCAGAACTGTACACAATACTCCAAGTGCGGCTGCACCAGAGTTTTGTACAGCTGACATGACCTCATGGCTCCGAAACTCAATGCTTCTACCAATAAAACCTAACACACCGTACGCCTTCTTAACAACCCTATCAACCTGGGTGGCAACTTTCAGAGAGCTATGTACATGGACACCAAGCTCCACCTCTCACTTTTCAATATGAAGCTCCATCTCTCTCACTTTTCAATATGTAGCTCCACCTCTCCTTTCAATACGAACCTACACCTCTCTCCTTGCTCTTTTACGAATAAAACACCTTCTCTCTCACATTTTATAAATAGAGCACCAGCTCTCTCTTGATAATGGGAACTGCAGATGCTGGAGAATCCAAGATAACAAAGTGTGAAGCTGGATGAACACAGCAGGCCAAGCAGCATCCCAGGAACACAAAAGCCGACGTCCCGGGCCCAGACCCCCCACCAGAGTAATGAAGAAGGGTCTAGGCCCGAAACGCCAGACCATGCGCCCCCGAGATGCTGTCCGGCCCGCCGCGCTCATCCAGCTCCACACCCTGCTACCAGCTCTCTCTTCATTCTTTTTATAATGAAGCTCTGCTTTTCTCCTTGCTCTTTTCAACATGAAGAGCCACCTCTCTGCACTCTTGTTAAATTGAAAATGTATTGTGTGAACGAGAAGCTACATTTTTAATACACAGAATCTTGTTCATTGTTTACAGAAAGAATATGTACTCACATTGTGTCTGTTAAAACTAGAGAAAATACATGACAACCACTTTCTTGTTGATTATTGAAGGCAATGCCCTGAAAAATGGAAGTCACCCTGCCTGGTTTAAAATTTAAACAAAGTTTGCAAGTTGGCTGTTGTTAATGGGTTTTTTCAATTCACTCATGGGATGTGGATGACCCTGACCCTAACTCTATAACAGACCGACCAGCATTTATTGCCTGTCCCTAGCTCCCCTTGAGAGGGTGGTGGTGAGTTGCTATCTTGAACTGCTGCAGTCCATGTGCTGTGGGTTGGCCCACAAAACCTTTAGGGAGAGAATTCCAGGATTTTGACTTAGCAACAGTGAAGGAATGGAGATATACTTCCAAGTCAGGGTGGTGAGTGACTTCAAGGGGAACTTGCAGGTGGTGGGTGTTCCCATGTAACTGCTGCCCTTGTCCTTCTGGATGGAAATGATTCTGCATTTGGAAGGTGCTGTCTAAGGATCTTTGGTGAATTTTAGTTTGGTTCACCACCTGAAGAAATATGCTGATTAGATTCCTTAAAGTGTGGAAACAGGCCCTTCGGCCCAGCAAGTCCACACTGCTCCTTGAAGCATCCCACCCAGACCCATCCCCCTATAACCCACACACCCCTGAACACTATGGGCAATTTAGCATGGCCAATCCACCTAACCTACACATCTTTGGACTGTGGGAGGAAACCGGAGCAAACCCATGCAGACACGGGGAGAATGTGCAAACTCCACACAAACAGTCGCCCGAGTTGGGAATCAAACCAGGGTCCCTGGCGCTGTGAGGCTGCAGTGCTAACCGCTGAGCCACCGTGCTGCAGATGTTCCCATACAATATATAAATATACATAGCCCCCTAAGTAGAAAGAAGATACTTTTTATTTTCTATAATGACACTTATTATTTGTCTTTCACAACATTCACTTCAATAGATCTAAGCAAAATGTTTCAGTATACAATATGCACCTGTATGTCAACCGACTTCTGGAGAGTTGTTGAGTTGTTTATCATCTGTTCCACTTCAGTGTTGCAGGCATTCCACTGTGGCCCTTTATTTGGATGTTTTCAAAGCAGTGAGGCCTGCCAGATCTCATCAAAGCAGCCTGTGGCAGTGAAGATCTAACACGTCCTCACCTTCAATGGTGTGTCTCCCATTTGGAAAGTTGATTATCTTTGTGAGCAAGTGGTCACTTAGAATATTAACTCTTCCTGATCTAGGTTTCTTGCATATGGAGTAATGTTTTGATTTCATGTCGATCAGGGGTATTTAAATTCTAACATAATTTGCAAAGTGTTGATGTTTGTAAAGTCTTACCTGCCTCGAATACTTATTGAAGATTCATTGACTGTCAATGTTAACTCCATACAGTCAGAAATGGAGATACAATGGTCATAGCAGTGTTTGAAGACACAAAATTTTCCATTAATATTGACAGCAGGGGCGATGAATAATAATATCATTTAGATTTTCAGATGAGAAAGTACTGTTCACAAGCACAGAAGGAGGATTGTAAGAACTGACAGATCGACCAGTAACAGCAGGCATGAACTCTGGAATGAAAGTAATCATTGACAAAATTAAATTGATGCAAATCTCAAAATTAATGGGATGAAGGGAACTTAGAACAGGTGTTAAGTATTTAGGACGCTTAATATCTTTAGGAGAAAAGTACATCAAAGAAGTAGGACAGTATAGCTGCAACAAAGGCCACATTAGGTAAGATGATTCGTTGGGTCCCCAAATAAAAATCTCAAAAAGTGATTTGTAAAGAGCTCATTTGGAGTCATGTTTTGAGTGGAAAAGACAGCTTGAACCTTATGAAAAAAGGGAAGCAATTTATTAGATGTCTTTGCAGTGTGGGTTTGGAAGAGAACAGATGGAATGTACTGTATAGAAAAGTCACAACTGATGAAGTGCGCTGGAGTATATTGGAACAAGAGCATTTGCTGAACACAAAATCTTCAGAAGAGTCTGGTACAGCACATCTCAAGTGAAAGTAGATTGGAGACGTAATAGATGCAAGATTTGAAGGGGAAATAAGAGGAAGAGAGTATCAATGCTGAACAGCTTGGAAACTGAAGGACATCACTGGCAAATGAAAAGATTGTTACTGGATACATTGATAGTCTTTTCCGATCATGAGCCAAGACCCTGTCTTTGGGTAGTGCATGTGCAATGGTTCGGAGAATCACAGAATGATTATGGCGCGGGAGGCCATTCGGCCCATTGTACCTAGTACCAAAATCCTGCCATTTCCCATATCCCAGCACAACATTTGTGCTATGCTAACTTGAATGCCTTAATTGAATATGCTTCCACATACCTAAGCGGTGCATCACAGACCTTATCTACTCACTGTGCAAAAAAATTTTCTCACTTTTTAAATTCATTTGTGGAATATTGGTGTCACTGTCTTGGCACAGCATTTATTGCTCTTCTCTACTAGCCCCTTGAGAAGGTGGCAGTGAGCTGCCTTCTTGAACCGCCACAATCCATGTGCTGTAGGTCGATGCCCTTAAGGAGTGAATTCTTGTGCTTCTAGATGAAAGTGGTTGTGGGTTTGGAAGGTGCTGCCTAGGATTTTTGGTGAATTTCAGCAATGCATCATGTAGATGGTACACACTTCTACAACTGAATGTGCATGGGGGAGGGGTGGATGCTTGTGGATGTGGTGCCAAAAAAAGCAGGCTGCTTTGTCCTGGATAGTGTCAAGCTATACGTGTTGTTGGAGCTGCACCGATCCAGGCAAGGTAGGGGTTTTCCATCACTCTCCTGATGTGTGTCATGTAGATGATGCAAGACTTTGGGGAGACAGAGGTGATTTACTTACCATGGTTTTCATAGCCTCTGTACTGCCATTGCGGCTGTTATGTTTATGTGACAAGTCCACATGAGTTCCTGGTCAATGATAATCCCAAGCATGTTGATAGTAGGGAAATTCAGTCACGGAAACAGCATTGAATGTCAAGGGGCATTGGTTAGGTTGCCTCTAATGGGACATGGTCATTGCCTGGCATGTGTATGGCATGAATGTTATTTGCCATTTGTTAGCCCAAGACTGAATATTGTGCTGGTCTTGTTGCATTTAGACACTTACTACTTGAGGATGAGGAATCACAAATGGTGCGAAATCATCAGCGAGCATGTCTATTTCTTAACTTGTGATGAAGATAATCTATAAAGCAGCTGAAAATTGTTGAGCCTAGAATACTACCCTGAGGAACTCCAGCCAAGAAATCCTGGAGCTGAAATGACTGACCTCCAAGAACCACAGCCATCTTCCTGAGAGTTTGCCCCAGATACCCATTGATTCCAATTTTGCTCGGGCTCCTTGATACCGCACTCGTTCGAATGCAGCTTTGGTATCAAGGGCTGTCACTCTCACCTTACCTTTGGAATTGAGCTCTTTTGTCCATGTTTGAACCAAGCTTGTGATGAGATCAGGAGTTGAGTGGTCCTGACAGAATCCAAACTGGGCGTCACTGAGCAGGTTACTGTTGAGTAGCTGTGGCTTCATAACATTGATGATATCTTCCATCACTTCACTAATAATTGGGAATACAATGATGGGACGGGAATTTGCTGAGTTGGATTTGTCCTGATTTTTGAGTACAGGATATACCAGAGCACTTCTCCACGTTGTCAGATGCCAACTGGAATTGCTAGGTTAGGACAGTGGCACATTCTGGAGCACAAGTCCTCAATATTATTGCTGGAGTATTGTCATATTCTCTAGTCTTTGCATGATCCAGTGCCTCCAACTGTTTCTTGATATCACATTGAGTAAATTGAATTGGCAAGACAGGTGTCTATAATGCTGGGGGCCACAGGTGGAAGCTAGGATGGATCATCCACTGGGCACATTTGGCTGAAGATTGCTGTGAATGCCTCAGTCTTTTTCACAAACATGTTAGGCTTTTCCTTCATTAAGCATGGGGATATTTGTGGGGCTTCCTCCTCCAATGAGTTAATTCTCCACCACCTTCCATGACTGTGCTTGGCAGGACTACAGAGTTTAGACCTGATCCATTGGTTGTAGGATAGCTCAGCTCAGTAGATCACTTTCTGCTTATGCTGTTTGCATGCAAATAGTCCCGTTTGGTGGCTTCTAGCTGATACCTCATCTTCAGCTATGCCTGGCAAGATTCCTCCAGTGCCTCCCTGTGGGGGATAATGGTTGAGTGGGGGATATGCCAGGCCCTGAGGTTAAAGATTGTACTAGAGTACAATTCTGCTGCTGTTGATGGCCCACAGTACCTCATGGAGACCTGGTAATGAGTTGCTACATCTGTTCGAAGTCCGTCCCATTTTGTGCAGTAACTGTGCCATAGAACACCACTGAAGTTATTCTCAATGTGAAGTTGGGACTTTGTCCCCATAAGGACTGTGATGGTGACTCTGACCGATACTGTCACGGACAGATGCCTCTACCACTGGCAGATTGGTGAGGATAATGTCAAATATGTTTACCCTCTTATTAGTTCACTCACCATTTACCACAGACCCAGTTTAACAGTAATGTCCTTTAGGACTCGATCAGCACAACTGCTGCCGAGCCAGTTAGTGGTGGACATTGAAATACCCCACTCAAAGTACATTTTGTGCCCTTGCCCCTCTCAGTGTTTCATAGAACATAGAAAAGTACAGCACAGTACAGGCCCTTTGGCCCACGATGTTGTGCCGTGTTGTCCTAATCCAAAACTAAAATAACCTAACCTACATTCCCCTAAATTCACTGCTGTTCATGTGCATGTCCAGCAGTCGCTTAAATGTCACTAATGACTCTGCTTCCATGACTACCACTGGTAAACTATTCCATGCGCTCACAACTCTCTGGGTGAAGAGTCTCCCTCTGACACCTCCTCTATAACTTCCTCCTAACACCTTCAAACTATGACCCCTCGTGGCAGTCAATCCTGCCCTGGGGAAAAGTCTCTGGCTATCGGCTCTATCCATGCCTCTCATTACCTTGTACACCTCGATCAGGTCACCTCTCTTCCTCCTTCTCTCCAGGGATAAAAGTCCAAGCTCAGTCAACCTCTCCTTGTAAGACAAGCCCTCCAATCCAGGCAGCATCCTGGTAAACCTCCTTTGCACCCTCTCCAAAGCCTCCATATCTTTCCTATAATAGGGCGACCAGAACTGGACACAATATTCCAAGCGTGGTCTCACCAGGGTTTTGTAGAGCTGCAGCATAGCCTCGCGGCTCTTAAACTCAATCTCCCTGTTAATGAAAGCCAAAACACCATATGCTTTCTTACCAACCTTATCCTCCAAGTGTTGCTCAACAAAGAGGGTTACTGTTGGAGGAAGTTTACATGGTAACCAGCAGGAGGTTTCATGTTTAACCTGAACCCATGAGACTTCAATGTTGAGAGACTTCTGGGGCAACTCCCTCCTAACTATATACCACTGTGCTGCCACATCTTCAGCCAGTGGGACAGGACATATCCATGGATAGCGATGCCTGAGACAGTGTCTGTGAGTATCATTTCCATGACTATTACTATACACAAACAGAGGGAATGGTTGGGATCAAGCTCCCACAGAACCAGCATTTTTAGTTTTAGCTTTTCAGTATCAGTTGGTCGGGTCTTAAAGTTGCAGTGCATCTCTCCCTGTTGCTCCCGCGTTCTCATTATATTCTTCCTCCTGGACTGAAGAATTGCATGAGACAATCTATTTTGCTGAATTCTCTTTGCCAAGTGTGTGTTTGTGGAATGTTATTGTTACAGTTCCTGTTTAGTAGTTAAATAATCTATTATTGTTAAGTTTTCCATTAGTTGTTATTCCAATTTCTTCTTTCATATGTTGTATTTTAACTGTAGCGTATGAATAAAGTGTGTTTTGCTTCAAGACCAATCAAATTGCATCTGAAATGCAACACCTGGCTCTTGCCTTTAAAATAAGAAAAAGTTCAGGTCTAGACTATCGTCTCACTCTATTTTGAGAAGGTTTCATCTGGTTCATAACAACATTAGCCAGCAAGAGATTTTCTTGCTCCATGGTTAACCTGGATCAATGAGACTTCATGGAGTTTGCAGTCAATGTTAAGAACTCCCAGGGCAACTCGTTCCCAACTGTTTACCCTTGTGCTGCCAGGGGGACAGGATGTATCCAGGGATAGTGATGGTGGCATCTGGGACACTCTGCAGGGTATCATTCTGTGAGTATCACTGTACATGCAACTCCTGAGGACTAACCAGCATCTTCAAAATAAAATTCAACAATTTACTCTTTGCCACTGTTCACCTCTTTATTCTGGTAAGAATCATTTAATACTTTTATATGTAAAAATATTTTATTGGATGAAACTTCTCACTCGATAGATTTTCAGGTCTTTACTGAACAGAAGACTTTACCATACCTGATGACCATGGAAAATTATTTCAGCAGTTAGTTGACAATGATTATCACAGAGCTCAGAATTTCTAGGCACACATTTTTGAAAAGTGGTAGATGCAGACATAGCAGATGTGATGGTTACGGTTTTCCAGAATTTCTTGTATGCTGGAATGGTCACAACAGAGATTACAAGGGATAATAGGAACTGCAAATGCTGGAGAATCTGAGGTAACAAGGTGTGGAGCTGGATGAACAGCAGGCCAAGCAGCATCTTAGGAGCAGGAAAGCTGACACGTCAGGCCTGGACCCTTCTTCAGATTTTCTGATGAAGGGTCTAGACCCGAAACGTCAGCTTTCCTGCTCCTCTGATGCTGCTTGGCCTGCTGTGTTCATCCAGCTCCACACCTTGTTACCTCAGAGATTACAAGGGAGTTGTCAGGCCAGTTTAAGTGTCAATGACATTGTTGAGATTTTGGAATCACATTTAGAAAAAAGTGCAATTATATATCATGCCTTTAACAAAGCTAAATGTCATAGGCAACATTTGACAAGGAGACGCAGAAGTAGATTTTATGATTAGATGATGACAGGTATTACTGAGGGAAGAGAGATGGAGATATGGGGAAGAGAATTCCAGATTTGGAAAACCCAGGAGATTGAAAGCATAATCACCATTGCCAGAGCCATAGATGACCAAGACTGGGGAGAAGGTAAAGATCTCAGAGGGAGGTTTATAGAGAATTCCAGATTTGGAAAACCCAGGAGATTGAAAGCATAATCACCATTGCCAAAGCCACGGATGACCAAGACTGGGGAGAAGGTAAAGATCTCAGAGGGAAGTTTATAGAGAATTCCAGATTTGGAAAACCCAGGAGATTGAAAGCATAATCACCATTGCCAGAGCCACGGATGACCAAGACTGGGGAGAAGGTAAAGATCTCAGAGGGAGGTTTATAGAGAATTCCAGATTTGGAAAACCCAGGAGATTGAAAGCATAATCACCATTGCCAAAGCCACGGATGACCAAGACTGGGGAGAAGGTAAAGATCTCAGAGGGAAGTTTATAGAGAATTCCAGATTTGGAAAACCCAGGAGATTGAAAGCATAATCACCATTGCCAGAGCCACGGATGACCAAGACTGGGGAGAAGGTAAAGATCTCAGAGGGAGGTTTATAGAGAATTCCAGATTTGGAAAACCCAGGAGATTGAAAGCATAATCACCATTGCCAGAGCCATAGATGACCAAGACTGGGGAGAAGGTAAAGATCTCAGAGGGAGGTTTATAGAGAATTCCAGATTTGGAAAACCCAGGAGATTGAAAGCATAATCACCATTGCCAGAGCCATAGATGACCAAGACTGGGGAGAAGGTAAAGATCTCAGAGGGAGGTTTATAGAGAATTCCAGATTTGGAAAACCCAGGAGATTGAAAGCATAATCACCATTGCCAGAGCCATAGATGACCAAGACTGGGGAGAAGGTAAAGATCTCAGAGGGAGGTTTATAGAGAATTCCAGATTTGGAAAACCCAGGAGATTGAAAGCATAATCACCATTGCCAAAGCCACGGATGACCAAGACTGGGGAGAAGGTAAAGATCTCAGAGGGAAGTTTATAGAGATAGCGGGGAATAGAGGAGTGGTGGATATGGAAGAGATCCCATCAGAAAGAACATTACAGATGGCAACAGGCCAGCAAAAGATATCACAGACAAGAGGTGATGCACGAGCAATCGTGGAAGAAATCATAGAGCATATTCACAGACTGGATGTTGGCTCAAAGTCAGCAGTGACAATCTCCGGCCACCACGACGGGTCTTCCCGGTGATGTTGGCTGGTGCCTTGTGAACAGAGGTAGGTTAACAGGGCCGGCGTTCTCCTCTATCTCCCCGATAGACTTCCATGGTGTCAGGACGTGGGAGCTGGACTCACTCCTTGCAAGCGTGCAATACCCTCCGGCCACCTGAGGCGAGGTTTTGTCCGGATTAGGCGGCACTCAGGTGATAGGGAGGCTGTCCGGACAGAGTGACCCTCAGTCCACGGCAAGAGCCTCCGGACAAGGCAGACACCGAGGCCTCCACATCCCTCACGCGTCCGCGTCAGATTCCCGCCCATCCTACGTTGTCAATCATCTGCTCCATCCTCCTATTGGTCCAGGGGGAACGGAAGCTCCGCCTGCCACGGCGCGAGCGCCTTATTACCATAACGGTAACCTCATTAGCATAACTGTAATCTAATTACCATAACGGTCGCCATTCGAATGATGGAAATCCAGATGAAAACAGCTCAGTGCTTGGAGCTGGTAATAATCCCGATGCCAAACACAATCAGTGTAGGGAGAAAAACAGTCTCAATGTTTCACCAGAAAATAACCCCACTGCGAAGCCTCTTCGAAGGAAATGTGGACTTCACAAGCTTCAAACAGTTCTTGGCCTTTTGGCTAAGACCACTTGGCTGCGATCACGCGTTGGGGCTTTGCCTCAGCGACGGGAACATTTGTGTGGGAATAATAATTTAAACAACTTTAATACCCCACCGCATCCCAAAACGAGCCCAGCTCGTCCCCGCCTCCCTAACCTGTCCTTTCTCCCACCTATCCCCTTCTCCCACCTCAAGCCCCAGCCCCATTTCCCACCTACCAGCCTCATCCTGTCCCCTTGACCTGTCCACCCTCCCTAGACTGACCTATCCCCTCCCTACCTCCCCACCTACACTCACCTTTACTGGCTCCATCCCCGCCTCTTTGACCTGTCTGTCTCCTCTCCACCTGTCTTCTCCTCTATCCATCTCAGCCTCCCCCTCTCTCCCTATTTATTTCAGAACCCCATTGCCCTCTCCCATTTCTGAAGAAGGGTCTAGGCGTGAAACGTCAGCCTTCCTGCTCCTCTGATGCTGCTGGGCCTGCTGTGTTCATCCAGCTCTGCACCTTGTTATCTCAGATTCTCCAGCATCTGTACTTCCTACTGTCTCTGAAAAGTCTTCCAGTGTTGGTCTTCAGGTTGACGTGTCCACTCAGTGAAAGCGGCAGTAGAAGAGCAATCCCACTGCTCGGTGTGTACTAAATCCACACTGTTACAAACTTGAAGCAAATACATCTGACTTTAATGCAGGTAAGTTGTTGGAGGAGCATCTGAAACGTAGAATCTATGTATATTTGGTGAAACAAGGAATAATTAGCGATAATCGGTGGTGTTATGAGCGAGGGAAATCGGGCCTTACAGACTTGATTGAGTTTTTGAAACATGAACTAGTAAGGGAATGAAGACACAGCAAGTAGACATTACTTGATCTTCAGTAAAGCATGTGACAAGGTTCCACATGGTAAACCAATCATTAAAGTTAGATCAGATGGCGTTCAGGGTGAGTTTGGCATTTGGATTCAAAATTGGCTTAACAGCCGGAAACAGAGAGTGAACAAAAACAAAGTTGCTGGAAAAGCTCAGCAGGTCTGGCAGCATCCGTGGAGGAGAAAACAGAGTTAACGTTTTCGGTCCAGTGACCCTTCCTCAGGCAGACGGTGATGTTGGAGCGTTGATTTCTTGGACTGGAGGCCAGTGACTAGCCAGACTCCACATTGGGGTTAGGCCCACTTCTGTTTGTCATTTATAATTTAGAATATAGAAGGCATGATTAGCAAGTTTGTGGATGACACCAAAATTGGTGGAATATCAGACAGTGAAGAAGGCTATCTAAGATTACACAGAGACGTGGAATAATTGGGTTAGTAGGCTGAGGAGCGGGAAATGGAGTTCAGTTTGGATGAATGTGAGGTATTGCATTTTGGTAAAAGGAACAAGGGCAGGACTTATACAATTAAAAATAGGGCCTGAGGTAGTGTTGAAGGAGAGAGGGACCTATGGGTTCAGATAAATAATTTTGAAATTTGAGTCACATGTAGACATATTATCAAGTTGGAGAGGGTTCAGGAAGATTTACCAGGATGTCACTAGAGAGTTTTCGTTCTGAAAATTATGAGGAGAGATTGAATAGATTGTTTTTCTTAGAACAGAGGAGACAGAGGGAGGATGTGATTGAACAACATCATGAGGGCAATAGTTAGGAAAGTCTCCTCCCCTTGGTGGAAGGATCAATGACCAGGGGGCATAGATTTAATGTAAAGGGCAGGAGGTTTAGAGGGGATATGTGGAAAATATTTTTCACCAGAGGTGGGAATCTGGAACTCACTTCTTGTAAGGATGGGAGAGGCAGATAACCTTATGACATTGAAGAAGTATTTAGCTGTGTAGTTGCAATGCTAAGGCATACAAGGCTATTGGCCAGTTACAATCCCTACCATGTGGAAAGAGGCCGTTTGTCTCAACAAGTCCACACTAATCCTTTGAAGAGCATCCCCACACCCTATAACCTTGCGTTTCCCATGGCCATTCCATCTAACTTGCATGTCTTTGGACTGTAGGAAGAAACTAGAGCACCTGAAGGAAACCTGCACAGACATGGGGAGAATGTGCAAACTCCATACATAGAGTTGCCTGAGGGTAGAATCAAACCTGGGTTCTTTGGGCTGTGAGGCAGTAGTGCTAATCACTGAGCCATCATTGCCACCCAGTTGGGATCAGAATAATTAAATTGTTGTTTTTAACTGGCATTGACTTGATGGGCAAAAAGGCATTATTTCTATCCTGTAGACCTCCATGCTCGGTCTATTCTGGAGCCAGACTGGCCACATTTTTTACGCTTTGGCCCCTCCCTTCTCTCTTTACACTCTTTTCGTGGCCTGTTTTGCTCTCTATCTCTTCGCACTCTGTCCTGTTCTTTTTCTTTGTCTCATGTCTGTTCAGCACTTTCCATGCTTTTGTAATGATAGTTTAAGGGTCTGGAAAGTTGAATAATGAAGACTTCCCAAAGCACCATGCTGATCTCTTGGATATTTTGGGAGAATCCAGTTCAGGACTTTGAAAGAGTAAGACCTACCTTCCGGAACTTCCTCATAGTCTCTGTGGCCGTATCGCATCAGCATAACTTGTGCGTAATTATAATGCGGAAACTCTCTCTCTCTGTCTCTTCACATGTTCATTCTGTAATGTCCCTCCCTCTTTGTGTTTGTTTATGTTCCCTCCTGATGGAAGATCTGCCCTGTCCAACTACTTGGACTCAGTAGCATAACACTTGCCTCAGTTCAATGGTGAACTATCAGGTCTGACCGTCTGTGATGAATGGGGAGGTTGCTCTGATTGACTGCTGATAGCATCAAGAGAAACTGAGATAAAAACAGGGTGAACAGTAAAATGTTATTAAATAAAACTAGAAGGGTTGAAAACACTGAGCTGATTAACCAGCTTTCATGGAAAGAAAAACAACGTTAATGCTCTCAGTTAATGAATTTTCAAATAATCTTCAAGTCTAGTGAGACTTTACAATACATCATCACTTCTGCATATTATGTGGGAAGTTTAATATCCCTGATCTCCTTGAAATCAAAACATTGTTCCATGCGCAGGAAACGCAGTTCAGGAAGAGTTAATATACTAAATGACCACTTGTCCACAAAGATAATCAACTTACAACTGGTAGTGACATCAATGAAGCCAAGGACATGTTAGAACGTTTTACTGCCACATGCTGCTTTGCTGAGATCTGGCATGCCTCAGTTTTGGATAATAACCATGCAGCAATGCTGAGTAGTGAGAATGGTGTCACATCACCACTGCACTGAAAACCACCAAATAAAGGGCTGCAGTGGAATGCCTTCATGATGCAAGTGTATCAGATGATAAAACAATTTCCCAACAACTGTCCAGAGACTAAACAAGTGTACAAGAATTGGAAGTTAGTTTTTGAATATGTTTAAGGTAGAGGTAAGTGAGGGGGTTAAATATTCTTGGAGGTAGGTGGGAATATGGATTTGTGGTCCCAATCAGATCCATGACCTTATTAAATACGACAGGCTGGAGGCACCGAATGGCTTACTCTGGCCTTTGCTTGTATTAGGGTAATAATCATCTTGTAAGTTTATACGTTCCTCAGAAAAAACAGTACTCTGCAAGAAGCAGTAAAACCATGATTTACAGGAAATCCAATATGGAAGTCCATGCCTCTCAAAAGGAAAGGCTGGCTCTTCGTCCCACCTACCCTTGAGCAATTAATTTCTGGAATAGCCTTGCACAAGTCATCAACTGTATTTATTGTCCACTTCCCGTTAAAACTTCTGTGCGGAATAATATGGACAGGGTTAAAAATCACACACACCAGGTTGTAGTCGAACAGGTTTCTTTGAAAACACAAGCTATTGGAGCACAGGATGTAGCAAAAACTGCAGATACTGAAGGCCAGAGTCGTTACAGTGTGGAGCTGTAGTAGCACAACAGATCATGGAGCATCAATCCTGATGAAGTGTCCTGACCCAAAATGTCAACTTTCCTGCTCCTCTGATGCTGCCTGGCCTGCTGTGTTCCTCCAACTCCACCCTGTATCGACCTTCGGAGTTCAGCTCCTTCCTCAAGCATAGTGTGAGAGACAGTGTATAAGACATAGAATTCACAAGCAGAAAGGTGACAACCTTAAAACTGGCCACTTCTTGTTAAATCTTTCATCTGTTAGGAAGGAGGGGATTGATTTAAATGCAAAATCTAGACTTCTTTCAAGTCATTATCCCAAATCATTAAAGGTTATTATCAATGTACACAAGAGGTGACATCTCAGGTCAGACAATGCATTTAAGGTACGAGGTCTTGCTTAGAATTTGTCTGTGTTTTAAACTGGGGTCAGGTTTTTCTTTTGAGCAAAACAGAATGTATCTGCAACTACGTAGACATCTTGGATGAAGGAAGTTGTGTGCGTGTGTCTTAGTGTGTGTGAGAAACAGTCTGTGGAAGTGTGCAAGAGTATGTATTTGAGTGTGTTTGTGTGAGTGTGTGCGCGGGAGTATATGGTGTGGTGGGGTCATCTGTAGTGCAGAATGAACCCAAGATCATGATTGAGGCCATCCTCTTGGAAATGGGACTTGGCTATCAGGCTGTGCTCAGTGATTTTGAATTGTTGTGTATCTCAAAGTCCAGCTTGGAGGAGGCTTATCTGAAGATCGGAGGCTGAATGTCCTTGACCCCTGAAGTGTTCCCCCATGGGGAGTGACATCCCTGTCCATTCATCTGTTGTTGTAGTGTTTGTATATCATGCCTCAGGGCATCCTTGCCTGCAGTGTTTGAGGTAGATAACATTTGGCTGAGTCAGATGAATATCTGCCATGTACGTGGGGTGTGGTGTTCCCAAGTGTAATGGTTGTATCCATGTGATGATCTGACATGTCTTGCAGAAGGTTGGCTTAGCTGTGTTGTGTGGTGCTGTGGTCACTGTTGTCCTGAAGGCTGGATAGTTTGCTGCGAAGATGGTCTGTTTATGTTTTAGCAGTTGTTTGAAGGCAAGAGTGGCGGCATAGGGAAGACCGTGGTGAGCTACTCATCATCGTTGATAATGCCTTGAAGGCTGCGATGTACATGGTGTGGTTTCTCTGTTCTGGTGGAGGACTAGACAATGACCGGTACCCAATTGGTCATGACTCCTGTCTGTCTTCTGAAGAGGTCATTAGGACTTGCCTGTAGGGGATGGCTTATGTTCCTGATACCGTTCACGATTCCAAGCTGAGGTGAAGTCCCATGCTTTGGAACAAAACTCTCTCTCTCTCTCTTATACAGTGTGATAAACAGCCAGCACAAAGAAAGAAAATACGGAAGACAAAATTGCTGGCTAATACAGAACAACACAACTACAGAAAAAAACAACCAGATTCACCCAAGGTCATGCAGCTTGATGAGTATCATCAACAAGTTTAACCATTCAGCCCATCCTATATAATCTTGGACACACACATCTCCATCAAGGACGACCGCCTCAGTACCTCAACTCTATCACAAGCCCACAGATCACCTCATGATGCTGCACTTCTCTAGCTTCCTCCATAAACATATTTCCTCCATAAACATATTTTTAAAAAAAGCTATCCCCTGTGAACAAGCCCTACGAATACAGAGGATCTGCTCAGATGAGAAGGAGTGTGATGGATGCCTGAAGGTGTTGAAGGATGCCCTCATAAGAACAGATGCTCAACTCATCAATCACCAATTCCACATGTGACACAGCAAAAAACCATAATGACCTCCTGAGAAGACAGACACAAGATATGTCCAATAGGGTACCCTTTGTCTTCCAGTACTTCCCGGAGCAAAGAAACTACACTACGTTCTTCGCAGCCTTCCACACAGTGACGACGATGAGTATTTTATCACAATCTTCCTTACGCCTCCACCTCTTGCCTTCAAACGACCGCCAAACCTTAAAGAGACTATTGCTCGCAGCAAACTACCCAGCTTTCAGGACAACATTGACCACACCACACAACCCAGTCATGGCAACCTCTACAAGACATGCCAGATCATTGACATGGCCACTATCATCACACGTGGGAACATTGTCCACCATGTACATGGCAAATGCTCATCTGACTCGGCCAATGTTGTCCATCTCATATGCCGCAGGCAAGGATGCCCCGAGGCATGGTATATTGGTGAAACGGTGCAGACGCTATGACAACGGATGAATGGACCTCACTCTTGTCAAACAGCTGACTGCAGGTGCAAATGTCCATGATAGTATTGGTAAGAGCGATCACCGCACATTCCTTGTGGAGATGAAGTTCTGCCTTCGTATTGAGAATGAACTCAATCGTGTTGTGTGGCACTATCACTGTGCTAAATGTGACAGACTTCGCACAGATCTACCAACTCAAGACTGGGCATCCAGGAGGCACTGTGTTCTATCAACAGCAGCAGAACTGTACTCCAGTACAATCTGTAACCTCATAGCCCGGCATACCCCAACTCAACTATCACAATCAAGCCAGGGCATCAACCTTGGTTCAAAAAAAAAGTGCAGGAGGGTATGCCAGGAGCAGACCAGGCATATCTGAAGATGAGGTGTCAACTTGGTGAAGCCACCAAACGGGAGTATTCGCACACCAAACAACAAAAGTTGCAAGAGATAAATAGAGCTAAGTAATCCCACAATTAACATATCAGATCTAAGTTCTGCAGTCCTGCCACATCTAGTCGTGAACGATGATGGACAGTTAAACAACTCCCTGGAGGAGGAGGCTCCACAATATCCCCATCCTCAATGATGGAAGAGCCCAGCACACTGGTGCAAAAGCTAAGGCTGAAGCATTCGCAGCAATCTTCAGTCCGAAGTGCCAAGTGGATAATTCATCTCGGCCTCCTCCTGTGGTCCCCAGAATCACAGACACCGGTATTCAGCCAATTCCATTCACTCCACGTGATATTAAGAACTGGTTGGAGACACTGGATGCTGGAAAGGCAGTGAGCCCTGACAATGTTCTGGCAATAGTACTGAAGACTTGTGCTCCAGAACTTGCTGCTCCCCTAGCCAAGCTGTTTCAGTACAGTTAAAACACTGGCATCTACCCAACAACGTGGAAAATTGTCCAACTATTTCCTGTATCCGGAGGTTGGTAGGGTGGTGTGTGAGAACGAGGGGGATCCTCTTGGGGCGGTTGTGGCGGGGGCGGGGTGTGAGGGATGTGTTGCGGTTCTTTAAATACGGGAGACGCGGTCAAGGGCGTTCTCGATCACTGTGGGGGGAAAGTTGCGGTCCTTGAAGAACTTGGACATCTGGGATGTGCGGGAGTGGAATGTCTTATCGTGGGAGCAGATGCGGCGGAGGCGGAGGAATTGGGAACAGGGGATGGAATTTTTGCAGGAGGGTGGGTGGGAGGAGGTGTATTCCAGGTAGCTGTGGGAGTCGGTGGGCTTGAAATTTCTTTAAATACGGGAGACGCGGTCAACACATCCCTCACACCCCGCCCCCGCCACAACCGCCCCAAGAGGATCCCCCTCGTTCTCACACACCAACCTCCGGATACAACGCATTATCCTCCGACACTTCCGCCATTTACAATCCGACCCCACCACCCAAGACATTTTTCCATCCCCTCCCCTGTCAGCTTTCCGGAGAGACCACTCTCTCCGTGACTCCCTTGTTCGCTCCACACTGCCCTCCAACCCCACCACACCCGGCACCTTCCCCTGCAACCGCAGGAAATGCTACACTTGTCCCCACACCTCCTCCCTCACCCCCATCCCAGGCCCCAAGATGACATTCCACATTAAGCAGAAGTTCACCTGCACATCTGCCAATATGGTATACTGCATCCACTGTACCCGGTGCGCCTTCCTCTACATTGGGGAAACCAAGCGGAGGCTTGGGGACCGCTTTGCAGAACACCTCCGCTCAGTCCGCAACAAACAACTGCACCTCCCAGTCGCAAACCATTTCCACTCCCCCTCCCATTCTCTAGATGACATGTCCATCATGGGCCTCCTGCAGTGCCACAATGATGCCACCCGAAGGTTGCAGGAACAGCAACTCATATTCCGCCTGGGAACCCTGCAGCCATATGGTATCAATGTGGACTTCACCAGTTTCAAAATCTCCCCTTCCCCTACCGCATCCTAAAACCAGCCCAGTTCGTCCCCTCCCCCCACTGCACCACACAACCAGCCCAGCTCTTCCCCCCCACCCACTGCATCCCAAAACCAGTCCAACCTGTCTCTGCCTCCCTAACCGGTTCTTCCTCTCACCCATCCCTTCCTCCGACCCCTAGCCGCACCCCCATGTACCTACTAACCTCATCCCACCTCCTTGACCTGTCCGTCTTCCCTGGACTGACCTATCCCCTCCCTACCTCCCCACCTATACTCTCCTCTCCACCTATCTTCTTTACTCTCCATCTTCGGTCCGCCTCCCCCTCTCTCCCTATTTATTCCAGTTCCCTCTCCCCATCCCCCTCTCTGATGAAGGGTCTAGCCCGAAACGTCAGCTTTTGTGCTCCTGAGCTGCTGCTTGGCCTGCTGTGTTCATCCAGCCTCACATTTTATTATCTTTTCAAATTCACAGTAAGTTGCATTAGGCTTTTTTTCTATAAATTTGGAAACTTTAGTCTCCGAGATTTTTTTGGAATTTATTGCTATGCACCCACAATAGTCTTTTTATCACAGCATTTTTATCTTTGCTTTTTAATTTTACAAACATTACTGGGAGTACGCTCGACTGCGTTCCGAAAGTTACCTGCCTTGCCTTGCGAAATAGCAGTCCCAGCTGCTATTATCTGTCCACAAATTTCTGCTTGGCATGGTTTGATTTTACCTACAGAAGGGGAAAAGTCTGTTTCGTGATTAGTTTCAACACGATTATGCGGTTTGTGCAGTCACAGTGCTAAATCTACAGGCAGCTTTTTCCCGGACTTACGCATAATGGGTACATTGCATTCCCGCGAGCAGTCAGTTTTTACCCTGCGATAACACGGTGCAGAGCTGGATGAGCACAGCAGGCCACGCAACATCAGAGGAGCAGGAAGGCTGACGTTTCGGGTCGAGACCCTCCTTCAGGAGAAGGGTCCAGACCCGGAACGTCAGCTTTCCTTGGAGCAGAGATAATGGGAACTGCAGATGCTGGAGAATCCGAAATAACAAAGTCAGAAAAAGGGTGAAGGGTCTAGGCCTGAAACGTCAGCTTTCCTGCTCCTCAGATGCTGCTTGGCCTGCTGTGTTCATCCAGCTTCACACTTTGTTATCAATGTGGACTTCACCAGCTTCAAATGGTATCAACGTGGACTTCACCAGCTTCAAAATCTCCCCTTCCCCCACCGCATCCCAAAACCAGCCCAGTTCGTCCCCTCCCCCCACTGCATCACACAACCAGCCCAGCTCATCCCCTCCCCCCACTGCATCCCAAAACCAGCCCAGCCTGTCTCTGCCTCCCTAACCTGTTCTTCCTCTCACCCATCCCTTCCTCCCACTCCAAGCCGCACCTCCATTTCCTACCTACTAACCTCATCCCACTCCTTGACCTGTCCGTCTTCCCTGGACTGACCTACCGCCTCCCTACCTATACTCTCCTCTCCACCTATCTTCTTTTCTCTCCATCTTCGGTCCGCCTCCCCCCTCTCCCTATTTATTCCAGAACCCTCACCCCATCCCCCTCTCTGATGAAGGGTCTAGGCCCGAAACGTCAGCTTTTGTGCTCCTGAGATGCTGCTTAGCCTGCTGTGTTCATCCAGCTTCACACTTTGTTATATTGGATTCTCCAGCATCTGCAGTTCCCATTATCTCTAATAGAGGAAGTTGCAGCTTTAAGACATTCTGAGATTGCAAATGGTGCTATTTAGATGCAAATTTCTTAATTATTGGGAGGGTGAATTTTCCCAGCTCCTGAATAATTTGGCAGTGGCAACTGAGAGAATATAATGGGAACAAAATCCAAGGTTTGAACAGCAAAATGAGAATCTCACTCGTGAGTGGTCTATTTTCATGTATGTACATCTCATTAAGCAAACCTGCTTAACTTATCTGCAGGAAAACAAAACGAAACAATGCTGGAGATCTAAAACAAAATCAAAATTGCTGATGAAACCCAACAGGTCCACCAGCATCTGCGTAGAGAGAGCAGAATTAATATTACCAGTCCAATGACACATCATCAGACCTGTTGAGTTTCGCCAGCAATTTTTGCTCATTTATCTGTAGTTTGCTGTTCTCCTAGTTGGTGAAGAAACTTAGTGCTGACAATTCCCACACATTAGCCTGTGTGGCACCACAGAGGCACAGTCATATACAACGAGGTGAGCGGAATAAAGTTGCATGAGATAATTTTCCAGAGCTTAATGGACAAGTCATCATTGGACAAGCATATGGACGTACATGGAATAGTGTAGGTTAGATGGGCTTCAGATCGGTATGACAGGTCGGCACAACATCGAGGGCTGAAGGGCCTGTACTGTGCTGTAATGTTCTATGTTCTATGTTCTATGTTCTAAATCTGCCATAAAACTTCCTGAAATTAACACTTAGCCAATTCTTGGTAACATTCAGACCTTAGTTACGGGCAAGAGACAGAAAACACCAGAACTTACACAGGGGAAACAGATGCTAGATGGAAGGCGACACAAATGGCAGTGTAAAACAGTGATGAGTAAAATAACGTGGTCTCCAATGAGTTTCTAGTAGGGTGGCAAATATTTTGGCTGGATCCTTAAATGCTTCAAATGAACCTGATTCTACCACTCTCTCAGGCAGTGCATTCCAGACCCCAAGCATTTGCTTTGTTAACAAGATTTTAATGTTGCCATTGCTCCTATCAGTTATCTCAAATCTATGTTGTCTCATTCTCAAAATCATGGAATGTGGGTGGTATTGGATGGGTCAGTATTTATTATCCATCCCTAAGTGCCCAAGGTGAGCTGCCCTGTTGAAGCACTGCAGCCCATGTTGTGTAGATAGACCCACATGGCTGTTAGGTAGTGAGTTCCAGGATTTTGATCCAGCAACAGATAAAGGAATAGTGACATATTTCCAAGCCAGGAATGGTACACACCTTCTACAGGAGCTGGCAGGGAACCTGGCAAACTGGATTCAAAATTGGCTTACAAATAGTAGCAGGGAGTGATGGTAGAGGGTTGATATTGTAATTGGAATCCTGTGATCAGCACTGTATGACAGGGTTCCAAGCTGGGACCCTTGCTATTTGTTAGTTACATTAATGAAGCTATAATTAGTAAGTTTGCAGATGTTATGAAAATTCATGGTATTGTGGATACTGAGTTTCAGGCTACAGTCCAACATTAATAGCTGGTAAATCGGGCAGAGCAACTCAGATGGAATTTACTTCCGAATAGTGCAAAACCGATCAACATCCCCTTGTACTCAGAGGTAACTGTCTTTGCTGTCTACTACACCTCTGATATTGATGTCATCTGCAAACTTACTAACCATACCTCCTATGCTCACATCCAAACCATTTATATAATGACAAAAAGCTGTGGACCTAGCACCGATCCTTGTGGCATATTGCTGGTTACAGGCTTCCAGTGAAAACCAACCCTCCACCACCACCCTTTGTCTTCTATCTTCGAGCCAGTTCTGCATCCAAATGGCTAGTTCTCCCTGTATTCCATGTGATCTGACCTTGCTAACCAGTCTACCATGTGGAACTTTATTGAATGCTTTATTGAAGTCCATATCATAGAACATAACAGCACAGAACAGACCCTTCGGCCCTCGATGTTGTGCCGACCTGTCATACCGACCTCAAGCCCATCTAACCTACACTATTCCATGTATGTCCATATGCTTATCCAATGACGACTTAAATGTACCTAAATTGGCGAATCTACTACCGTTGCAGGCAAAGCATTCAATTCAGTTACTACTCTGAGTAAAGAAACCACCTCTGACATCTGTCCTATATCTTTCACCCCTCAATTTAAAGCTATGTCCCCTCGTGTTCACCATCACCATCCTAGGAAAAATTCTCTCCCTATCCACCCTGTCTAACCCTCTGGATTATTTTATGTTTCAATTAAGTCACCTCTCAACCTTCTTCTCTAATGAAAACAGCCTCAAGTCCCTCAGCCTTTCCTTGTAAGGCCTTCCCTCCATACCAGGCAACATCCTAGTAAATCTCCTCTTCACCCTTTCCAAAGCTTCCACATCCTTCTTATAATGTGGTGACCAGAACGATACGCAATATTCCAAGTGCGGCCGCACCAGAGTTTTGTACAGCTGCAGAATAACCTCTTGGTTCCGGAACTCGATCGCTGTATTAATAAAAGCTAAAAACACTGTATGCCTTCTTAACAGGGTGCGCTAACGAAGCAGGTATTTCAAACAGCCAACATGACCACAACGGACTGAACGTTTTCTCCCCCTTGCTGGGTGAGTGTTACATATTTACATCGCCCCTCAGAAAGCTGCTACACAGTCAACGCCAAACTCTTTCCTCTCTATTCAAAGAACAGTGATGCACTTGACTGACCTGGAAGTGATTACTGAGACCTTTGTTCACAATGAGTTTCACTCCTTCCATCTGAATCGGGAAAAGTTCTGGGGAGGGACAGAGGCAAAAAATGAAAACACAAAGCATAACTTAACGTCCCTAAGAACGAAGGCTTTTAACAGAATGCTTCTAAGGACACGTTACATTTGGGTAGCCGCTTACCAAAGGAGAACATTCACAACAGCGATTAACTAACACTTGAAACATTTAACTGAGAACCGCAAGACGGGAACAGGCAGCCAGGAGATGCCTGGTCGGGGTGGGTGGATAGAGGTGGCATGGTACAGGGACCTAATCCCAGAGCTCAGGGTCCCAGGCAGCCGACACACACCGACACCAGTGATGGAGCAACAGGAATCAAGGGCTGTGCAGTTGGCTGGAATTGGGGCAGCTGGATGAGGGTGTCACTGGCTAGGCCAGCATTCATAGTCAGGGGGCAGTTAGCATCAACTGCATCGCTGCAGGTCTGGAGTCACGTGGAGGCCAGGCCAGGCAAGGGTTGCAGATTTCCTTCCTTAAAGGAAATTGGTGAACCAGATGGGTTTTTCCAACAATTGGCAATGGATTCAGGGTCATCAGTAGATTCTTTAATTCCTGATGTTTACTGATGTCAAATTCCACCATCTACTGTGGCAGTATTCAAACCCAGGCCCCCACAACATAACCGGGATATGTAGATTAACAATCCAGTGATAATAGCACCAAGCCATTGCCTACACAAGTAACAGACCTGCCACCACCCCCCTAACCACGGTACTGCGCCCCAGTGGGACACAGTGACAGGCCGGTTCCCCCCCAACCACGGTACTGTACCCCAGTGTGACACAGTGACAGGCCGGTTCCCCACCGGTACTGTACCCCAGTGTGACACAGTGGCAGGCCCCGTCCCCCCCCACCGGTACTGCAACCCAGTGGGACACAGTGACAGACCCCGTCCCATCGGTACTGCGCCCCAGCGTGACACAGTGGCAGACCCCGTCCCCCGCCACCGGTACTACGCCCCAGTGTGACACAGTGGCAGACCCTGTCCCCCCCCGCGCCCACCGGTACTACGCCCCAGTGTGACACAGTGGCAGACCCTGTCCCCCCCCCCGCCCACCGGTACTACGCCCCAGTGTGACACAGTGGCAGACCCTGACAGTGACAGACCCGTTCCCCACCCACCGGTACTGCGCCCCAGTGGGACACAGTGACAGACCCCCGCCCTCCCCCCCCCACCGGTACTGCGCCCCAGTGGGACACAGTGGCAGGCCTGCCCCACCGTTATGTGGGATATTGCCCAACACAGAGCAAGACCATTAGCAACAGTTCAATTCCTGCACCAGCTGAGGCCCCCTCCCCACCTTGCCTTAGACTGATGATTTTCAGGTTAAATCATCCCTAGTCATTTCTGTCCAATGAGGGAGAATTTTTGTGGTCCTTGTGGACTGCAGTGCCTTGCCTCTCCCAGTACTGTACTGAACCACAGCATAGAGGCCGTTATTCAGAATACCGCACTTACACCAAACCTGTTCTCACAGCAAGTTCCAATAAATTGCAGGAGGTGAAGCGCAGAGATTGTGTCACTGAATTTAATCAACAGACCTGGTGCTAATGGATCCTGAAGCACAGGAGCCGGAGCAGATTACATCCATTCATTCATTCATTTTCTTCTGCTAATGTTGATCTTGCTTGTGTCCTTGCCAAGCAGCCATAATCTCATACGCTTCGCTTTAGGCGCCCACTGATCTCATGCCCTTGTTTGCTATGGTTTGCCTGTACTGCATGCAACAGTAAACTTTTCACTGTATTTAGGCACATGTGACAGCAACAAATAAGTCTGGAATAATTGGGCCAATAAATTGGGGGGAACTGCTGGGAAAGAAAAAATCCATCCAATTTGCTGATGTCCTTTAGGAACGGGAATCTGCCCTTCTTACCCGGTCTGGGTCTACACGTAACTCCACACCCATTCCTTTTTGAGCTCTGAAAAAGCCAAGCAAGCTGCTCAGTTGTTAAAGGCAGTGATGTTAGAACTGCTCTCTCAAGGCACTTGTGGCAGGGTAATGAATGAATGTCACCCTTAACAGCTGAGTTTACACCCCACAAGTTAATTCAATGAAAGTGAGGAGGTGAACCTGCCATCCTTTCTGAAATTAGGTGTGATGCTGATAAGGACCCAGGACACAGGGGGAAACATCCTCCCTGAAACACCGACTGCGAGATGTTTGCGGGGGGAGTGACAACAGACCCTTCTTGGGGCTGGGGTAAAAGGTTGAGTCTCACATGAAAGCTGTCCCCGACACACGTCATTCTCCCCTCAGTGCCGGCACTGGGAGTGTGGGCCCTCTCACAGTACCAGGGCCTGCTTGCTGCGGATTTCACCGTCGGGAATGGGGGCTGACCGTTGCTCCAGTGTACGCTGGGCAGCCAGATCCTAAACCAGCCCAACCTACAGGCCCGGTGCAGCCAAGTGCGGAAAGCATTGAAACCCGTCCACACAATGTGTGCAACTGAATAAAGTCAACATGGTGTTATTCTAAAATAATGTTGCCACATCAACATGACACTTGACAATCCTAAAGCTACAGTCGTGCATTCACCTCAGAAAGTGCTCTGTTGCCTACAGTGGGAGGGGCCCTTCCCCGCTACATAACCCAGGACGCATCAAATGGCAAATTGATAGAAGGGAACTATTCAGCCCATCAAGCCCTCCCCAGCCTCCTGTTAGGTCACTGAAGATCTCTACCATGAACCACTTGCTTGCCTTCCCTTCGCCTCGCTTCATGTTACTAAATCCAACAAGAATCTAGAGCTAGTAGGATCTGCAGATGCTGGGGAATTGGAGACAACGCAGTGTGGAGCTGGATGAACACAGCAGGCCAAGCAGCATCAGAGGGTAAACGTCAGCCCATTTCTGAAGCAGGGTCTAGGCCTGAAACGTCAGCTTTCCTGCTCCTCTGATGCTGCTGGGCCTGCTATGTCCATCCAGCTCTACACCTTGTTATTTAGGAATCTAGCAAGCTTTCGCTGATTGTTCTAACGTCCCAAAGACAAATCAAAGCCATTGAAGCTGTTCTGGAAATTTTTCATCGTGAGGGGTGAAGTTTTAGTAAGCCAACCATCTCTAGCCCCAGGAGATGGTAAAGACCCTGTCCTTCTCTCCCACAGCATTGATTCATCAGTGTCTTCCATGGTGGGCCAGACTCCTCGCTCCTCCGCAGTCCACCACCACAACAGATGAGTCAGCCATCTCACCGCTGCCCCGATGTCTGTCAGCAACTGCTCCCCCACCCACTGCCATCACCCAGGCCGCTCCCAGCAACTCCCTCCCCCAGCAGACTAGACCTACGCTCCCAATCCTAGTTGGTCAGCTGCTGTTGCACCATACTCCCTCCAAGCTCCACCGATGGCACCCCCTACCCCCATTATCAGCCACCACACACCCTCCAGCCTACCTGCACCCTGATGCAACATCCAGCCAATTAGGGGCCTTCACACAGCCCCATTCTCTGAACATGGTCACCATCCACCCAATCAGATCCTGCTTTCCAACCCCCAATCAATTACACACACCCTCACACCTCCCAAGTGCACCACCCCCCCCCCCATCCCCATACTCCAGTCTGCCAATCACTTCCCCACAACCCTGCACCCCAGTCTGTCAACCCTGATCCCAACCTGGCCCATCAACTCCTCCACCCATCTAACACCCCAAGAATCAGGCATATTCTCCTACATACTCCACCGCTCCCACCCACAACCTTCATCCCATTCAGGCAGCCCCCTCCCCAATCAAATACCCAGCCTACACAATATGCAGATGACCCCCCCCACCCCACATCAATGTCCCCTTCACCTCTGTGCCCCACCACACATCATAGCTCCCCTCTCTCCCATTACCAGCCCAACTTGAACCATTATCAACTCTCTCCCATTGGCCCACTCTTCCATTACCATTTACCTTCGCCCATTACCCCCTTCCATTGCCTCCATCTCTCCCCAATTAGCTCCCAACCCATCACCCTCCACTAACTCACTCTCAACCACCATTACCTCTCTCTCCCTCTCACCACTATTACCCCCTTCTCCCTAACCCATTGCCTATCACCCCAGTATACACTCTGTACCTCCATAACACCCCACATTTCCCAAACCCATACCCCCTCACATTACCCACTGTTCCCCACTGCACCTCCTTTCCCTAACCCATTACCTTTCACCCATTACCCTCCCTATCACCCAACTTCCCCCATTACATCCCCCCCATCCATTACCTCTCACCCCATTACCCTCCCTCCCTATCACCCAACTTCCCCCATTACATCCCCCCCATCCATTACCTCTCACCCCATTACCCTCCCTCCCTATCACCCAACTTCCCCCATTACATCCCCCCATCCATTACCTCTCACCCCATCACCTCCCCCAATCTGTTACGTCTCACCCCATTAACACCTGCCCCTGTTACACCCCCTCCCTAAGCCATTACCTCTCACTCCATTACCCATTCTGTACCCCTTTACATTCCCCCAACTCATTACCTCACCCCAATACCCCCACCCCCACTACATACCCTTCTCCAGTCCACCACCTCTCACCCCATACCCCCACTCCCTCTTACCCCCAACCCATTAGCCCCTGCCCAAGCCATCACCTCTCACCCCAATGCCCCACTCCCCCATTAACCCCCCAACCGATTACCCCCCTCCCCATCACTCAACTCCCCCATCACCCCCTCCCTAACCCATTGCCCCTCACCCTGCTACCCACTCTGTATGCCCCTCCCCAATTGCCCCCACACCCCTCCCCAATTAGCCCCCCAGTTACCCCCCATGCCCCTCCCCAATTAGCCCCCCAGACCCCTCCCCAGTTACCCCCCCCATACCCCTCCCCAGTTACCCCCCATACCCCTCCCCAGTTACCCCTCCCCAGTTACCCCCCATACCCCTCCCCAGTTACCCCCCCATACCCCTCCCCAGTTACCCCCCCAGTTACCCCCCCATACCCCTCCCCAGTTACCCCCCCATACCCCTCCCCAGTTACCCCTCCCCAGTTACCCCCCCATACCCCTCCCCAGTTACCCCTCCCCAGTTACCCCCCCATACCCCTCCCGTTACCCCCCCATACCCCTCCCCAGTTACCCCCCCATACCCCTCCCCAGTTACCCCCCCATACCCCTCCCCAGTTACCCCCCCATACCCCTCCCCAGTTACCCCTCCCCTGTTACCTCCCCAGTTACCCCTCCCCTGTTACCCCCCCCATACCCCTCCCCAGTTACCCCCCCCATACCCCTCCCCAGTTACCCCCCCCATACCCCTCCCCAGTTACCCCCCCCATACCCC
Source organism: Stegostoma tigrinum (assembly GCF_030684315.1). NCBI lineage: Eukaryota > Metazoa > Chordata > Chondrichthyes > Orectolobiformes > Stegostomatidae > Stegostoma > Stegostoma tigrinum. The sequence continues at coordinate 3,465,516 of NC_081394.1, read as the reverse complement.
TCCCCAGTTACCCCCCCATACCCCTCCCCAGTTACCCCCCCATACCCCTCCCCAGTTACCCCCCCATACCCCTCCCCAGTTACCCCCCCCACACGCCTCCCCAGTTACCCCCCCCACACGCCTCCCCAGTTACCCCCCCCACACCCCTCCCCAGTTACCCCCCCCACACCCCTCCCCAGTTACCCCCCCCACACCCCTCCCCAGTTACCCCCCCCACACCCCTCCCCAGTTACCCCCCCCATACCCCTCCCCAGTTACCCCCCCCCCCATACCCCTCCCCAGTTACCCCCCCCCCATACCCCTCCCCAGTTACCCCCCCCCCATACCCCTCACCTTTACATTTGCGGTGACATTCTTCGAACGTGCCCGGGTTCGGCAGCTTGCCCTCGGCCTGGGCTCCGGGCCCAGCCGCCCCCCACTGCTGCTGCTGCTCGGGGCCGAGTGGTACGGGGGGCACGGCGAACCCCGGGGGCACAGTGAAGGCGGTGGGCCCCGGGGAAGCGGCCGCCATCACGTTCCCCATGGTCCGCGTGGGGGGGGGGGGGGGGGGTGGGGGTATATATATATATATATATATATATATATCAGCTTTTGTGCTCCTGAGATGCTGCTTGGCCTGCTGTGTTCATCCAGCCTCACATTTTATTATCTTATAATCCAGACAGGTTTATTTGAAATCACAAACTTTCCAAGCGCTGGTCCTTTGTCAGGTGAGGCGCTCAGAAAGCTTGTTGTGTCGACCAAGAGATGACGAGGTGTGGAGCTGGATGAACACAGCAGGCCAAGCAGCATCAGAGGAACCGGAAAGCTGACGTGTCTAGACCCGAAACGTCAGCTTTCCTGCTCCTCAGATGCTGCTTGGCCTGCTGTGTTCATCCAGCTCTACACCTTGTTATCTCAGATTCTCCAGCATCTGCATTTCCTGTTATCTCTGTTTCAAATAAACCCGTTAAACTGTAACCTGGTGTCATGTGACTTCAGGCTTTGTCCACTCCAGTCCAACACCAGCTCCTCTACATCATAACATATCAATGTAACCACATTCCAAAGACTGATGAATTTCAGAAGATTGTTTTTTGGAATCTCCAGCATCTGCAGTTCCCATTATCTCTGTCTGGATTATAACCTGGTGTGATACGACTTCTGATCCATATGTTAGGAAAAGAACATGAGGACTTTGACCCAAGCAGAAGTCACACCACACCAGAGTGTAGTCCAGCTTTGACTCAGGGACAGTAAAAGAATGGCGATCTCATACAAAATTAGGATGGCAAGTGAATTATCAATACCAGTACCAGTTAAATTTTATGCTGAGGAAGGATCACCATATCTGAAACGTTAACTCTTTTTTTCCATTACAGATGCTGCCAGAGTGGCTGAGTTTTTCCAGCAACTTCTGTTTTTGTTCAATTTGATTGAATCTATTTTTAATGATACAAAGGCACTGTGTGTAAATCAGTGAAACCTTTTACTCCCTGATAGAAATACAGTTTGTAAATTACTCCCTTCTTTAAAAAAATGAGTACCTGCATGGCATGGACTGCAGTGGTTCAAGAAGATAGCTCACTAATACCTTCTGAGCAGCAGTTAAGTGTGGGAACAAATGCTGGCCTTGTCTGTGACAACCAGACCCCATGAGCAAATAAGAATATAGTAAGACTTTTTTCAAAAAAAGGTGGCATTGTATATCTGTAAACTACTAAAGTAATGCATTTTGTAAGTTAATACCTCCATTGCGATTTGCAAATGTGCTGAGTTTCAACAACTCATCTCAAATTATTGTTTGTTCAGCAGTCGTAAGCATTATACTCACATGTCACATGTGCAAGGTTGCCTTCGGTTTGCCAGGGAGTCAGACCAGAGGGAATGTGACAAGATTATGGCTTTAATAAGTGTATTTTGTCCTGTTGTTTTTTTTTTATTGAAGAGAGGGTGAGACAAAGGAACAGAACATTCTGTTCCAAACCAATAAACAGCATGTGAGGCCTTGGGTTTTTTCAAGTTGAAAGGATAGAAGTAGCATGAATGGGTGGAGTCAGTCTCTCACAGAAGGAAGGTTTTAGTTTGGCTTTCATGTATTGGCGTTTTGAAATTGTCATACATCTCTCCCCTGTACAGCAAAATGGTTGAGTTCTCTCACTGTAGAATTTTCTCTTGATGTTCTTTCCTTCTGGACTAGAGAAACCCTGCATGTGAGACAATCTATTTTACTGAATTTGCCTTTGCCAATGGTTTTATGGGATGTTACTACATTGAAAAAGCAGCCATTTTGTAGTTAAGTAATCTAGGATTCTGTTAAGTTTCCAACAGAGTTACAGTTTGACTAATTCTTCTTTTGTATGTATTTTAACTGTAGAGTAAGAATAAAATGCATTTTGTTTAAAGCTCAGTAGTGTAACCAATTAAATTACATCCCAGACATAGGTCTTATCCTTACCATTAAATAAGAAAAAGTTGGGGGTCTAGGCTATTTCCTTCATATATTTGAAGTGGGTTTGGTCTTGTCCATTACTAACTGGGGTCTCTTGTCAGGACCAAAATCTCTAATTCCAGTGATATATCAAAATTCATGTCCATTAATAACTTCTCATGATTGTAATACTAACTTCATAACTCATGTCCATTATTCCACTTGAAGAGCAGTCATGCATAACGCGCTAAATACACAGCTCCATTTAACAAGACTGACATTCCATTCAAAGGCACAGTCATGCATAATGGCTAACAAAACCACACGGATACAACAGGATGAAACCTTTTTGCAGTCCCACACCAAAAGTAGTGTTTTATTCCATGTTAAAATCTAGCTGTGAATAGGTGCTATCCCCAATGCCTTACTCTAAACCCCTCGCCAGCCAGTGTGGCTCCAAGTTTCATTCAAAGCTTATAATTGGATTAGCCCTGTTCCTTCAAAGTAAAATGTTACTTCCTTGCTGACTTTTCTAGTACCAGACTTATGTATATTATGTCGTAACAAGGTTTAGAGCTGTATGAACACAACAGGCCAAGCAGCATCAGAGGAGCAGAAAGGCTGACGTTTCAGGCCTAGACCCTTCTTCAGAATCAGCCTTCCTGCTCCTCTGATGCTTCTTGGCCTGCTGTGTTCATACAGCTCTACACCTTGTTACCTCAGATTCTCCAGCATCTGCATTTCACGCTATCTCTACGTATATTATGTGACAGGGTACTTGCCCCAAGTGTTTATTCAACGTGTATATAAGCAACCTTTACCTCCTAATAAAACTAATGTGTGTTATGCAGTGATTGTGAGTAACTTTTAACCTACTGATAAAACTAACATGTGCTATGTCCAGAACCATGTGACCTTGAATGAAAAGGGGTATGAATGAAACTCACAGCACCACTACAATAGTTGTGAGCGCAAAACTGAATGATAATAAATAGAACCCACAGATGGACTCAACCATGAAACTAGCTAATAAGCGATAGCAAATAAACGCCACAGACAACCAAAATTGATAGGACCCAAACTTTTATTCAAAAACATTTTTTCCAACATTATAACTTTAAAATTCTAACCCTGAAATAACAAGACTAACATGTTTTGAATTATGCAAGTACAAACCAGACAGACACTCTAATCTCAGCAAAATAGCCATTAACACTCAGCAAGAATCGCTTACATTTAACAAGCGTTTAAACCATGTCTGATTTACTGCAAATAGTTTTTGTACAATAGCTACTTCTTAACACTCAAGTGTTAAAATGTTAATCTATGTTTAAATTCTGTCTAAAGGAGGCTACTTTTGAGCTATGATTTTGGGATTCGAATTCGCCTCACATTGTGCTACTGTGAATGTGCAATAAAGAGGCTATTTTTGCCACTGATCCTGGTCATCTGGCTCTTTGAACGCGATTTCACACTAGGTTGGTTTAAGATTGTTGGACTCAAAGGCAGTGAATGGTGAGTATTGGTGTTTTGTTTCCCCCAGGTGAGTGTTGGTGTGTTTGTTTTTCAGGTGCTGCATTCACTTGGCTTAAATAGGGTGTGCCATGTGAAATAATAGTTCCAGGGATAGTAGGAACTGCACTTGCTGGAGAATCCGAGATAACAAGGTGAAGAGCTGGATGAACACAGGAGGCCAAGCAGCATCAGAGGAGCAGGAAAGCTGACGTTTCAGGCCTAGACCCTTCTTCAGAAGACCTGACCTGCATCCAACTCTACACCTTGTCATCTCTGTAATAATAGGTCTGTCAGTCACTAATTGTTTCCTGCGGGTGGAAGAAGTCACTTTGGGTGTTTTACAGAAAGTGAGCAAGGTAAACTTTTGGAATTGACAAACAAGGTGAGGCTGGATTTGCCTGTGTCTGGGACACAGAAGATAATTGCAGCAATTAATCTACATTTAAAGTTGCGAGGGATACAATAGAATAATTGGAAATGGTGCAAATTCAGTTGCAAATGAAGTAACTTGAATATGAAAAGGAAACGGAACAGTTTAACAGGCTTTTGTACAAAATGCAGAAGAATGGAATTGTGGGAGATATAGCAGTTTGGATCGGAAATTGTCTTGCTGAAAGAAGACGGAGGGTGGTAGTTGATGGGAAATGTTCATCCTGGAGAGCAGTTACTAGTGATGTACCGCAAGGGTCGGTGTTGGGTCCACTGCTGTTTGTCATTTTTATAAATGACCTGGATGAGGGCGTAGAAGGATGGGTTAGTAAATTTGCAGATGACACTAAGGTCGGTGGAGTTGTGGATAGTGACGAAGGATGCTGTAGGTTGCAGAGAGACATAGATAAGCTGCAGAGCTGGGCTGTGAGGTGGCAAATGGAGTTTAATGCAGACAAGTGTGAGGTGATGCACTTTGGTAGGAGTAACCAGAAGGCAAAGTACTGGGCTAATGGTAAGATTCTTAGCAGTGAATGGGCAGAGAGATCTCGGTGTCCATGTACACAGATCCTTGAGAGTTGCAACCCAGGTTGACAAGGCTGTTAAGAAGGCATACATTGTTTTAGTTTTTATTAATAGAGGGATCGAGTTCCGGAAACAAGAGGTTATGGTGAAGCTGTACAAAACTCTGGTGCGACCACACTTGGAGTATTGTGTACAGTTCTGGTCACCGCATTATAAGAAGGATGTGGAAGCTTTGGAAAGGGTGCAGAGGAGATTTACTAAGATGTTGCCTGGTATGGAGGGAAGGTCTTATGAGGAAAGGCTGAGGGACTTGAGGCTGTTTTCATTAGAGAGAAGAAGGTTGAGAGGTGACTTAATTGAAACATATAAAATAATCAGAGGGTTAGATAGGGTGGATAGGGAGAGCCTTTTTCCTAGGATGGTGACGGTGAGCACGAGGGGGGCATAGCTTTAAACTGAGGAGTGAAAGATATAGGACAGATGTCAGAGGTAGTTTCTTTACTCAGAGAGTAGTCAGGGAATGGAACGCTTTTCCTGCAACAGTAGTAGATTCGCCAACTTTAGGTACATTTAAGTTGTCTTTGGACAAGCATATGGACGTACATGGAATAGTGTAGGTTAGATGGGCTTGAGATCGGTATGACAGGTCGGCACAACATCGAGGGCCGAAGGGCCTGTACTGTGCCGTAATGTTCAATGTAACTAAGTTTGAATTACAATTAAAAGAGGAGGGAAAAGAAAACCAAAGGAAGGCCCTAGCAGAATATGTCCTTGATTGCTATAATCTGCTTGTACTGTTAGCAAACAGACTTTTTCATTGTCCTTTGGTACACGTGACTACAACAAATCAAAGCAAACGAAGAACATGAAACATAGAATAATACAGCACAGAACAGGCCCGTCAGCCTTCGATGTTGCGCCGACCTGTGAACTAATCTAAGCCCATCCCCCACACTATCCCATCATTATCCATATGCTTATCCAGGGACTGTTTAAATGCCCCTAATGTGGCTGAGTTAACTACATTGGCAGGCAGGGCGTTCCATGCCCTTACCACTCTCTGGGTAAAGAACCTGCCTCTGACATCGGTCTTAAATCTATCACCCCTCAATTTGTAGCTATGCCCTCTCGTACAAGCTGACATCATCATCCTCGGAAAAAGGCTCTCACTGTCCACCCTATCTAATCCTCTGATCATCTTGTATGTCTCTATTAAATCCCCCCTTAGCCTCCTTCTCTCCAATGAGAACAGATCCAAGTCCCTCAGCCTTTCTTCATAGGGCCTGCGCTCCAGACCAGGCAACATCCTGGTAAATCTCCTCTGCACCTTCTCCAATGCTTCCATATCCTTCCTGTAATGGGACGACAAGAACTGCACGCAATATTCCAAATGAGGCCGCACTAGCGTTTTGTACAGTTTCAGCATCACATCACAGCTCCAGAACTCAATCCCTCTACCAATAAAACCTAACACACCGTAAGCCTTCTTAACAGCACTATCAACCTGGGTGGCAACTTTCAGGGATCTATGTACATGGACACCAAGATCCCTCTGCACACCCACACTACCAAGAATCTTTCCATTGACCCGGTATTCTGCCTTCCTGTCATTCCTCCCAAAGTGAATCACCTCACATTTATCCCTATTAAACTCCATTTGCCACCTTTCAGCCCAATTCTGCAGCTTATCCAAGTCTCCCTGCAACCTGCAACATTTTTCCACACTGTCCACCACTCCGCCGACTTTAGTGTCATCTGCAAACTTACTAACCCATCCACCTATGCCTGCATCCAAGTCATTTATAAAAATGACAAACAGCAGTAGTCCCAGAACAGATCCTTGAGGCATACCACTAGTGACCTGACTCCAGGCTGAATATTTTCCATCAACCACCACTCGTTGCCTTCTTACAGAAAGCCAGTTTCTAATCCAAACGGCTAAATCTCCCTCAATTCCATGCCTCCATATTTTCTCCAATAGTCTACCATGTGGAAACTTATCAAAGGCTTTACTGAAGTCCATGTACACCACATCAACTGCCCTACTTTCATCTACATGCCTGGTCACCTTCTCAAAAAAACTCAATGAGGTTTTTGAGACACAACCTGCCCTTGTCGAATCCATGCTGACTATCTCCAATCAAATTGTTGCTTGCTAGATGATTATAAATCCTATCTCTTATGATCCTTTCCAAAACTTTTCCTCCAACAGACGTAAGGCTCACAGGTCTATAATTACCTGGACCATCCCTACTGCCCTTCTTGAACGAGGGCACAACATTTGCAATCCTCCAGTCCTCTGGTACTAAACCTGTAGACAATAAGGACTCAAAGATCAAGGCCAAAGGCTCTGCCACCTCCTCCCTAGCTTCCCAGGCAATCCTCAGAGAAATCCCATCTGGCCCAGGGGATTTAAATTCACACCTTCTAGAATTGATAACACATCTTCCTTACTAACCTTAATCCTTTCAATTCTAGTAGCCCGTAACTCAGTCATCTCCTCTACAATATTCTCCTGTTACTCAGTGAAAACATTTGAGAAATAATCATTTAGCACCTCTCCAATCTCCACAGGGTCCACATACAATTTCCCACTTCTGTCTTTGACTGGCCCTACTCCTACCCTAGTCATCCTCTTATTCCTCACATACCTATAGAAGAGAGAGGGAAGAGAGGTTTTGAAGTTCACAAGTTGGCAATGAAAGAGGAAATTTGACTTAAAATGGCAGAGGCAAAGGTGGAAGGTAGGAGTAGTGATGAGGACAGTGTTAAGAGCAAATTCACTCTAGACTAAAGCCTGGTGGGGATTTTTAAAAAAACGTCTTGGTGGCTCAGTGGTCAACACTGCTGCCTCGCAGCACCAGGCCCCGCGTTTAATTCCAGCCTCGGGTGACTGTCTGTGTGGAGTTTACATGTTCTTCCCATGTCTGTGTGGGTTTCCTCTGGATGCTCTGGTTTCCTCTCACACTCCAAAGATGTACAGGGTAGGTGGATTGACAATGCTAAATTACCCATAGTGCCCAGGGATGTTTAGATTAGGTGGGTTAGACATGGGAAATGCAGGAATAGGGGAGTGGGTCTGGGTGGGATGATCTTCAGAGGGGTGGTGTGGTCTTTTTGGGCCAAATGGCCTGTTCCCACACTGTCAGGATTCTATATCCAAGCATTACCAAAATTTGATGAGAAGGACATGGAAACCTTTTCATTTCATTTGAGAAAGTGGCTAAACAAATGAAATAGCTGGTGACCATTTAGGTATTGTTGATCCAACCAATTTTGTCTGGAAGGACAACTGAAGTATTTGCAACACTATTGGAATAGTCTGAGAAAGTAAAGACAAAAGTCATCTTAAGTCCATATCGACTAATAACAAAATCCTACAGACAATGCTTTGGGAATCTAAGTGGGGGTGGGGGGAACCTAGTCAAACCTTTGATCTTGAAAGGATCAAACAAAGTAAAATTGATAGGTGGACAAGAGCACTGAAAATAAATCAGATATATGACTCTCTTAAAGAGACTGGTTATTTTCACAAATTCGCTTCCTGAAATAATGAGAACTCATGGAAGAGCAGAGAGTTAAAATTGCAAGATTAACAACAGAAGTGGCAGTTGATTTTGAATTAGATCATAAATCAAAGTTTGGCTTCTGACATCAATTTCAATCTGTGGGATTGAAATTGGGGAAAAGAGAAATCCTCAGCGGATAAGGGAACAGGAGATAGTTGATCACAGGGTAAAAAGGAAATCCCTGTGGAGGAGAAAGAAGTATTTTCACTGTAGTAAGGTAAGAAAGCCACTGTGTTGGTGATTTAAGAAAAGCACGGGAAAACGGATGTGGTAAAACAAGATAAGGCAGTGGGGCTTATGAAAGTGGTAAAGGAAATCCCAGTGGAAGCTAAAGAGCTGCAAAAGAATGTACACCCAGGTCAGGGCTTGGTTAATAAGAAAGTACTAGATCTCTTTATAGAATTTACCTGTTTGGGTAAGGTTTACTCATGGACTGGGAGTAGATGAAGAAATTAAAATTTTAAATAATGAATTATTTTTGAAGTAACAAAGGTGATTGAAGGCAGAGCTGTGGATATGATCTATTGGACTTCAGTAAGACATTCAACAAGATTCCACAAGATAGACTGGTTAGCAAGGTTGGATCACATCGAAATCAGGGAGAACTAGCCATTTGGATACAGAAGTCACTGGAAAAGCTCAGCAGATCTGTCAGCATCTGTGAAGAAAAAAAATCGGAGTTAACATTTCGGGTCCAGTGACCCCTTCGTCAAGTTCTGAGGAAGTGTCACTGGACCCAAAATCTTAACTCTGACTTCTTTTTTCCCCACAGATGCTGCCAGATCTGCTGAGCTTTTTCCAGCAACTTCTGTTTGTGCTCCTGATTTACAGCATCCACAGTTCTTTTGGTTTTTATTCGGATGCAGAACTGGCTCGAAGGTAGGAGATGGAGGGTGGTGGTGGTGAAGGATTGCTTTTCAGACTGGAGTCCTGTGACCAGTGGTGTGCCTCAAGGATCAGTGCTGGGTCCACTGCTTGTTGTCATTTATATAAGTGATTTGGATGTAAATGTAGGAGGTATGGTTAGTAAGTTTGCAGATGACACCAAAATTGATGGACAGCCAAGAAAGTTACCTCAGAGCACAATGGAACATTGATCAGATGAGCTGGTGGACTGAGCAGTGGGGGTTAGAATTTAATTTAAATAAATGTAAGGTGTTGCACTTTTGAAAAGCAAATCAGGGCAGAACTTATACACTTAATGGTACAGTCCTGGGAAGTGTTGCTGAACAAAAAGACCTTGGGGTGTAGGTTCATAGTTTCTTGACAGCAGGTAGACAGGGCGGTGACGAAGGTGTTTGGTACGCTTGCCTTTATTGGGCAATGCATTGAGTATAGGAGATGGGAGGTCATGTTGCAATTGTGCAGGACATTGGATAGTCCACTTCTGGAATACTGTGTTCAATTCGGTCTCCTTGTTAAAGGAAGGATCTTGTGAAACTTGAAAGGGTTCAAAAAAGATTTACAAAGATATTGCCAGGACTGGAGGGATTGAGCAATAGGGAGACGTTGAATAGGCTGGAGCTATTTCCCCCAGAACATCAGAGGCTGAGGGGTGACCTTGTAGAATTTTATTAAATCATGAGGGGGTGCAAAGATAGGTGAACAGCCAAGGTGTTTTCCCCAGGGTAGGAGACTCCAAAACTAAAGGGCATAGGTTTAAGGTGAGAGGGCAAAGATTTAAAAAGGACCTGAGGGGCAACTTTTTCAACAGAGGGGGTGCATGTATAGAATGGACTGCCAGAGGAAATGGTGGAGGTCGGTACAATTGCAACATTTAAAAGGCATCTGGATGGGTATATTAATAAGATTTGTTTAGTAGAATGTTGGCAATTGGGACTAGAATAATTTAAGATATCTGGTCAGCATGGATGAGTTAGGCTGAAGGGCCTGTTTCCATGCTGTGCAGATCTATGGCTCTATGACTAACTGTGGTACAGGTTTGTTTCTCAGATCAACACATGCTGAGCACATTTTGCACTGTGCTCATGACATGTTTCTTGGATATGACACGTAGCTGACAACCACTTCTGAAGCCAAACAGACTCCTATCTTGGTTTCTCTAGCATCTGCAGTTCCCATTATCCTTGGTGGAAGGTTCTGTTCACAATACAGTGTCAAGTCGTTTAGCAGGACTCTTAGCAACGCTTAGGATGAAGCTTCTTTAACACTTTCCTTCCCTTTGAGTAAAAGTGGACAGCTGTTGAATTCCTCAGAAATGGTTTCGTTTCCATGTAATTTCTAAGTATTTAGACAGTCTATGAGTGAATATTGAGTTTCCTGGCTTGTATTTTTCATCTAAACCTGCATTAGAATCTGGTGTCTTCTAGCTTTATGGCAAATGATTGTTTTCATAATTTCAGCTTTATTGAGTCTTTCAGGAAATAGTATGTTGTCTTCAATTTGAAGCATGTAGATAATCACCCTATTATTGACTTCTGAAGACTAACTCAGAACATTGTTAAAATGTTCTACCCATCTCTTCAGGATTTTACTCGTCTCGAAACAGTGTTGTTATTTGATTTCCAAAGGAGGGGAGTTTCCAAAAGTCTGTGAATTGCATATTTCCTTCAGAGACTAATAGAAGTGTTCTGCACAGTTTCTGTCTGCATATGATTTCACATTTTTGCCTTTTTGTTTTGTCAGTGATCTTGCATTTCTTTTGGCTTTGACTGGTTATTTAACAAATGTTGTTTAAGGCAACTACCTTCAAAGCAGATGTCATTTTGGCTGTTTTAAATGAGACTGTATTTCTCATGCATCATCTCACCTCCTAATTGTTTGCTTCAAAACAATCTTAGTGCTTATGAATGATGAGCTCCAAATATTAGGCTATTCTGTCAACTGAGTCTGCTCTATCATGGCTGATATGATAATCTTCTGCTCCACTTTTCTGCCCTTTCCCCTTAATCTTTGAATCTCTTACTGATTAAAACTCTATCTTAGCCTTGAGCATCCTTCACGACCCAACCTTGACAACCCTCTGCATTAAAAAAAATTGAGATTCACTACCCTCTGACAGAAGAAATTGCTCTTCCTCACTGCCTTCAATGGGAAACCCCTTATACTGAGACTATGCTCTCTAGTCCTAGACCCTCCCACAAGGGAAAGCAATAATGTTGTAGGGCACTAAATTGCACCAAATGTCTGCAGCCTAACCAGACATCCTTCACACCCTGACAGTTAAATTTAAGATCACCTTGATTGGAATCCAGATCTTCTGAACGGTTTTGCCTCACAATCTTGAGATAAAAACAGAAAATGCCATAAAACCTCCCTGGGCTCATAAGTATTTGATGGAGATGGAAACAGTTAGTGTTTCTAAGTCTATGATCTTTCATTGTAATCAATGAAAATTCTGGTGTTGTCTCTTGAAACCTGTTCTTCCTTCATTTCAGTGTTTGGAGTAAGGAGACACCCAGGATTGTGCTTCAGTTTAGTATATGAAATAGTATCAAGCCTAGCAAAGATATGTCATGTCCTAACTTTTTAAAACATGAACTGCACTTAGAATTGACTACACTCTTACACATGGGCAATGAAAGGCTGCAAATGATGAGCCATCAAAAATCACTTGCCTTGGTCTGTGGATTCAAAAACATGCCACATTGTCTTAAAAAAGTAAACAGGACACATCTCAAACTGAGTGTTGTTATTTTTGAAGCCATTCAAAAGGTCGGTCTTGTCTTGAATAGATTGTTATGAAATCAAGAGAGTGTCTCAAAACCCAGAGTGTGGACTAATCCACAGAATACCCTGACCAAATTTGGTAAAAGAAACAAATTATGGAGAGTCACAGGGTAAGGAAGCCATGTCTATCTCTTTGCAATTTTGAGTCCTGACTGCAGAAATGGCAGCAGAAAGGCAGTCACCAACAAAATTTTCCTTGTAATGACAAGAAATTGGAACAAGAAACTGAGCCTTAATAGGATCTCCATACTGGCTGCTTTGCAAATCCACAAATTCAAAAAAAAAAATACCCGTATCAAGACAATGTAAATCCCACTTTGATCCATGGGAATTCTACCTCTTCAAGTGAATCCTACCACAATTCTGTGTTTTGAATTCATCTAACTATCCTTCTTCATCTGGTCAGCACTGAAATGAGCAAATCTCATGATATAAAACTGTCCTATTTGTTGAAGTGGAGGCTCTGTTGTAGGAATCTCACAGGACTAACAATCCAGAATCCTGTGGCCCCCACCATCCCAGAGTGGCCCAGTGATGCTTTATCTTCCATTCTTGATGTGATCCAGTGGTGACTCCCTTTCCCACTCCTACTGTGACCCATTTGCTGTCTCTCTGCTCCTATCCCAGTGTGACCCAGTGATGGTCTCTCCTTTATTTCCAGTGTAATCCAGGGCAGGTCTCTTCCCCACCATTTCATCCCAGTGTGACCCAGTGATGGGTCTTTCCACAGGTCCCATCCAAGTGTGACCCACTGATGGGTCTCTCCCCTATCCCATTTTTCCCAGTCCTCAGTAGTTGACTCATAACTGCTCTTTGAATGGGCCAAGGTGACCACTCCATCCCAGAGCAATTACAGACAGAGAATATGCAAAGACTGTTTCTTTTTGTTCTTGCTATTTTAAAATTATTGGCTGAAATGAAAAAGAAGTTTTTTAAAATCTTGCCTTAAATGCTGCATGTTTTATAAAGCCAACTGATCTCATAATTTTGACAAATATCTTGTAAAATGGTATTTGAACAAGCAGTAATTGACACATTTGCAGATGAACTGGTACTGAAGGGTTGTGTACAGATGCAGTCAAGAAGTTGATTAAGTCCATAGACCCAAGACCATCTAGCAATAACAAAAGCCTATTGTCTCCGAACAATCCAGGTAAATGGTTCTCGTGTTTGAAGACCGTGGGACTAGTTACAAAAATAGAAGTGATTTGATTTCTATCAGTAGTCCCTCTGTTTTCTGCAGTCAAACTCAATTTTAAACCTGAAGAAAACCAATTCACCTTTCCTTTTGTAAGTGAACCAACTATCTTGTGTCTCTTGAAACAAAACCAGTGGAAGCATCTAAAGAAAGACAACTGAAAAGCACGGTTCTGACCAGCATGAGAATCGTAAAGGTTACCGCAGCAAACTGTAAACAGGAACCGTTGAACTGTTTCAGCTTTCCTTCCCCCTTACCCCAACCAATTTATTTGTTTTTTCTGTTTATGTGCCAATGAGAATTGAAGGGAATTAGAATTCTAACTTGCGTTGTATGCTAATGATTATTTAACTGCTTATCTGTCGTACTGGTTTCCTCCCAACAGACCAAAGATGTGCAGGTTAGGTGGATTGACTGTAGTAAATTGTCCCGTACTGTCAACTGATGTGCAGGCTTGGTGGATTAGCCATGGTAAATGCACAGTTTCGAGGAGAGGGTTGGGGTGAGGTCTGGGTGGAATGCTATTCAGAAAGGTCAGTGTGTATATGATGGGCTGAATGGCCTCTTTCTGCTTTGTAGGGATTCTATGTAGCTAGTGTTTAATTACTTTCAATTAATTATCACGTTTGTTAAGTACAAAAACCTGATTCATGCTTCTGTGAACTTGGGTCTGAAAATTCAGTTCATTGAGGAAATCTGTGTACTTCTTTAAAATAAAACTTTAACTTTTGTGATGACTGTGGGAGTAGTGCATCTTGATTTCCAGCATGTTATCTCAGAGTGTCATGACAAAGAAATGAATAATGCCTACATCCCATGAAGGATTTAAAATTTAGAAATTCGACAAATAACTTATCATGTGCGAGTTAAGGTAAGTCGTGTACTGAGTAAAAGCATCTCTGCAATAATTCAGTACTGACGAAGAGACACTGGACTCAAAACATTAACTCTGCTTTTTCCCCAAAGAGGCTACGAGGCCGGGGCCTGCTGAGTTTCACAAGTAATTTCTGTTTTCGTTTTATACACTCAGCACCCCCTCCCAAATCCTTTGTTTGCTACTGGTGTAATTATGAATCGATTCAGTATAAATTCTTCTATTTTTAAGCCAGTATAATGTGCTGGTCGAGGAAAAGTACTTGTAGCTATTCTGACACCATTCTGCCTAATTATGTTTGCTTCCTGCTTTCAGGTCCACTGCCTTTTGATTGGAAGATTCTGACCTATGTTGCATTCTATTTGTTGTGATTTTATCAGAATTAGCATGGGTATTTTTGTTTACTCATACACTACAGACACAAAGTCCAAACAGACTCTCTTGGAGTCGATCCAACTCAACCCTCACGTCACTTCACTTACTGAGCGCCAGTTCATCTGGAGAATTCATCCCCGGAGTGCCTATTCATCTCGGCATTCTTTTGCTGTCCCCTTCTTCTGTTTCTGGACCAATCAATGGACGGAAATGCAACCTTGTGACCGTAACCCCTCCACATCTGGTTATCCACGAGTGTTCTGGGCCACAGTTGACTGTGCAGTGACCCTACCCCTCGAGAGCAGAATGCTAATTCCTAGTCAATGCACAGCCAGACAAATCTCATTGGAAATCTGAATTTAGCATAGCTCTGCTGGACCTAATCAAGGTACTGGCTGATGAACTGGCCTCTGCCAACATCTGCGCCACGTCCCTGGCCCCAGGTGCCTTCCTCCGTAGATCTTACCAGACCTATTGAATATTTGCAGCATTTTCTATATTCCTCCACATTGCTTCACATGATGGAGCTGGTGTTACAAAGTAGCCATAGTGACTCTTTGTACAAAGGGAATCGGGCTGGCCATGATCAACAGTCACAAGAAGACCAATATGTTTGAGGCCCTGGAATAGGTTGAGGGTCGTTGTGTTTCAGGCACTTCGTCACATGGGTAGGAGAGAGGACTGCTGAGGCACCATGGAGTTGTCAACATTCTGGTGTCCAACACTGCAGTCAACCCCATCGTGAGGACAGTGTTGGATTGCTTGGAGGAAGCTTGGAACAAAATTTGAGATCAACATGAAAACAATTTTCCTTCTGGCCAAGCTGGTTGTGCCACACATGAAAAATGATGAAGCTCCGTTGTTGGCTACCAGCCTTTCCCTGATATCAGGCCCTACAGCATCAATAAGAAGGCTCTGCTTGGCCCAACCAAAGTACTGACTGATGAACTGGCCTCTACCAACATCCGTGTCACCTGCCGGGCCCCAGGTATCATCAGCGCCCAATTCAGTTCCATCATGTTGTCAGACAAGACTATGTACCAGCAGACTGAGGGGGCAATGGCCACGCACTGGATCAATGAGCCAGAGGAGTACACTGGAACCATCTCCTTTCTCTGTTCACAGGATGCAGCATACATCACTGTGGAGACCATAGTGTTGGCCACAGGTTTGCACTGCTGGCTTTGAGGTGACATTCGATCTGGGGAATGCTTTCCACAACTTTCAATCTAGTTGCCTTCCAGGAATATTCACCTTCCCTCATCTTTTATAGCCTTCTATTTGTCTTATAGCTGACTATATATAAATATGATATATAAATAACAATATATAAATGCATTCTTTGTAAACACATACCAATCTTCCACTCTCCGCTGTCCCCACAATCCTCTGAGATTCTGCACTCTTCTTGTTCTGAGTGCTTGCCGTTCCATCACCACCTTCACTGCTGGCTGTATTTCCAATGGTCTAATATGTACAATTCTCTCCCAAAACTCTTGCCTCTTGCTCCTCCTTTAAGATGCTCATCAGTACCTACCTCCGACCAATTTGTCCTGATCGCAGCTTGCAGGGCTCATTCATTTTTTTTTCCTGTGAATTGATACCTGAGATTTTACCATGTTAAGGATGATTAATACATGTTGTGATATGTGATTCCATTCTTAAGAGCATAGTAGCACTTAATGGCTCTTTGAAATGGTTTGACAAATTGATTGTTTCAAATTTCCAATCCCTTGGGAGTATTCCAAAGTATAGGGAATTTGGAAAATCATAACTAGTGCATCCTAAGGTTCAAAACGAGGTAGCTGTGAGATATGTGCACTTATAATTTTCCAAAATTCCCTAGACTTTCGAATACCCCCCAAGAGACAGGAAATTTGATACAATTGAACCTTAGGATGCAAATCATCAGCGCCTGAACATCTTCAGCTCTAAATAAATCAATCACGTTCAGATAAATGTTTTCCACTATTATGTATTAAATTCTTGCTTCCACCCAGTTGAGATTGGAGAAGGCACTGACTGGGGAATCTTATCTAATAAAGCATTACCACATTTAAATGCATTATTGAACAAAGTACAGTGACTACAAACAGTTTATTGTTTAGACTCCCTTCAACCGATTGCTCTATAAAGAATAGAGATAACAAAGTGTGGAGCTGGATGAACACAGCTCGATAAAGAATGATTTTTTTTCCCCAGAGTTATTCACAATAATCTGAATATCAATGTCAGAATTATGCACTAATGCCAGCATTACTTCAGAGGCAAAACACTGTCAAGGTAACCAGGAATTAGCCTCTCCAGGAATGTAAAAGGGCTACAGAATGATTGCTCTTCTACTGCTCCTGTAGATACTTTTACATCACCTGTTCAGATATGTTATGAAGCATTCTGGCTCCTGGCTCAAAAGGTAGGGACAGCATCATTCTGTCACAAGACACTTTCCTATGATCTTATATTAGATTCCCTACAGTGTGGAAACAGGCCCTTCGGCCCAACAAGTCCACACCGCCCCTTAAAACATCCCACCCAGCCCATTCCGCTATAACCCACACACCGCTGAACACTACCGACAATTTAGCATGGCCAATCCACCTAACCTACATAAATTTGGACTGTGGGAGGAAACTGGAGCACCCGGAGGAAACCCATGCAGACACGGGGAGAACGTGCAAACTCTGCACAGACAGTCGCCCGAGGTTGGAATCGAACCCGGATCCCTGGCGCCGTGAAGCTGCAGTGCTAACCACTGAGTCACCGTGCTGCCCCAATGTTTGTGATGGGCAGTCATGCAAAAGAGTAGCCTTTTGAGAATACCCCAGATCAAATGGCAATATTCAGTTCCTAAAGTTGAGTCTCTAGCCCTCCTTGACTTACCAAACATGCACACATTACTAAAGAAAAAATAAAAGAATTGGGATAGGACATTTTGCCAGAGGAGGGCTTGCCACAAAACGCTCTTCTATGGCAAGTTAATTGAAGGATGTTGACACAGAGACACCAGAGTAAAGTACTTCAAGGGTACTTGAAGGCTTCAGGGAAGAATGTCACCTTTATAGCTGCAAAATGGGCAAGCTTGGCTCTAAATAATTCATTTTATATGGTTGAGAGTTCTGAGTCAAGTACTAGCTTCATTAAAGAGCGCAGTGAAAATGGCCTGGAGGAAAGGTGAGTTACACGACTCCAAAGCCACAAGAATCTCATTCTCACCAACAATACACATAGGTCCAACATGCACTGGACACTCTTGTGCAAAAATTGATCAGCGATGTTCAGGGACATTGTATGAGGAAGGCCAATTCCATGTATTCCAGTTGATGTCATGATCATCATATACATTGAAAGGCAAATTGCCAAACTAGTGATAACAAGGTGTAGAGCTGGATGAACAGGCCAAGCAGCATCAGAGGAGCAGGAGGGCTGATGTTTTGGGCCTAGACCCTTCTTCAGAAATGGGCCTTCTTCCAAAGAAGGGTCTAGGCCTCCTCTGATGCTGCTTGGCCTGTTCATCCAGCCCCACACCTTGTTATCTCAAATTCTCCGACATCTGGACATCTGCAGTTCCTGCTACCTCTGGCCAAACTAATGGTAAGTCATTCTAGAGCGTTCTGGAGAAGGGTCACTGGAGTGGAAATGTTAACTTTCTCATTCAATGCACTGTTGCTGCCAGATCTGCTGCTTGCGTTTTTAGCGGGAAATTCTGTTTCTGTCTGCGGTAACTCATTGTGGTTTGGTAAAAACCAGTGACCGCCATGTACCAAGATAATAAAATGTGAGGCTGGATGAACACAGCAGGCCAAGCAGCATCTCAGGAGCACAAAAGCTGACGTTTCGGGCCTAGACCCTTCATCAGAGAGGGGGATGGGGGGAGGGAACTGGAATAAATAGGGAGAGAGGGGGAGGCGGACCGAAGATGGAGAGTAAAGAAGACAGGTGGAGAGAGTATAGGTGGGGAGGTAGGGAGGGGATAGGTCAGTCCAGGGAAGACGGACAGGTCAAGGAGGTGGGATGAGGTTAGTAGGTAGCTGGGGGTGCGGCTTGGGGTGGGAGGAAGGGATGGGTGAGAGGAAGAACCGGTTAGGGAGGCAGAGACAGGTTGGACTGGTTTTGGGATGCAGTGGGTGGGGGGGAAGAGCTGGGCTGGTTGTGTGGTGCAGTGGGGGGAGGGGACGAACTGGGCTGGTTTAGGGATGCAGTGGGGGAAGGGGAGATTTTGAAGCTGGTGAAGTCCACATTGATACCATATGGCTGCAGGGTTCCCAGGCGGAATATGAGTTGCTGTTCCTGCAACCTTCGGGTGGCATCATTGTGGCACTGCAGGAGGCCCATGATGGACATGTCATCAAGAGAATGGGAGGGGGAGTGGAAATGGTTTGCGACTGGGAGGTGCAGTTGTTTATTGCGAACCGAGCGGAGGTGTTCTGCAAAGCGGTCCCCACCGCCATGTACCACATCGCCTGGAGCGCCACTCAACCCTGTCGCATTTAGTTTGACTGATTTCGAATGGAGAAACGGCACTTAATAATTGTTTTGTCTCACCGAGCGGCCGAAGCAGCCGAGCCATGAAGTGAAGACAGCCCCCACCGTCGCCGCGGTTCGAGTTTAAAATAAAACCATAATATTAGCACAAAACTAGAGAAACACGTTTGGGTTTTCTTGCTTTTTCTCTCAATTCCGGTCAGTGTTTTCGAGCGTCTTCAGAGCCAACAGCCTCTGCCTCCGCCTCAAATCCCACCAGGACCGTTATGCAAATGAGCGTCCGTTATGCTAATCAGGCAAACGTTATGTAAATGAGACGACGGCTATGCTAATTAAACCGATGCGCCTCGAGCCTAGGGGCGTTCCCTCGCTCTCTCCGATCCCTCTCGGCGTCTGGACCAATCAGAACGCCGACCTTGTGACCGTTGCCCCGCCCCCTTCAGGCGAAGCGTCGCGGCCGCCGCCGCTCCGAACGGCTGACCTTTTCCCCGCCCCCAGCCTCAGCGGGCGGGACGTCACGTGACCCTCCGAGCGTGCGTTCCCACTTCCGGGCCAGCGCAGGGGTGGACCAGCTTGATTGGAAAGTGTGGCTCTTGCGCCTGTCTCTCCCTCCTGGAGACCTTGCCTGCCTGGTCGATATTAGCAGCACTTTCTGGTGTCCCTCCTGGAGACCTTGCCTGCCTGGTCGATATTAGCAGCACTTTCTGGTGTCCTCCCTGTGGACCTTGCCTGCCTGGTCGATATTAGCAGCACTTTCTGGTGTCCTCCCTGTGGACCTTGCCTGCCTGGTCGATATTAGCAGCACTTTCTGGTGTCCCTCCTGGAGACCTTGCCTGCCTGGTCGATATTAGCAGCACTTTCTGGTGTCCTCCCTGTGGACCTTGCCTGCCTGGTCGATATTAGCAGCACTTTCTGGTGTCCCTCCTGGAGACCTTGCCTGCCTGGTCGATATTAGCAGCACTTTCTGGTGTCCTCCCTGTGGACCTTGCCTGCCTGGTCGATATTAGCAGCACTTTCTGGTGTCCTCCCTGTTGCTCCAGACCATGCTGAGTGGCAAGGTGGCTATGGTCACTGCCTCCACCCATGGAATTGGGTTCGCTATTGCCAGGCGTCTGGCACGGGACGGTGCCCAGGTCATGATTAGCAGCCGTAAGAAGGAAAATGTTGACAAGGCACTGGAACAGTTGCAGGCGGAGGGTCTCTCTGTTTCTGGCATCGTCTGCCACGTGGGCAAGAGGGAGGACCGTGAGGCACTGGTCAGCAAGACTCTGGAGCGCCACGGGGCCATCGACATCCTGGTGTCCAACGCCGCGGTCAACCCTTTTGCGGGGAGCACCCTTGACTGCTCGGAGACGGCCTGGGACAAAATTTTTGAGATTAATGTGAAAGCACCTTTCCTCCTGGCCAAGCTGGTTGTGCCGCACATGGAGCAACGCGGCGGTGGCTCCATCGTGCTGGTGGGCTCCGCCGCCGGCTACCAGCCCTTTCCTGCCATCGGGCCCTACAGCGTCAGTAAGACAGCTCTGCTGGGCCTAACCAAGGTGCTGGCCAATGAACTGGCCCCTGCCAACATCCGCGTCAACTGCCTGGCTCCAGGTGCCATCAGGACCCAGTTCAGCTCGGTACTGTGGTCAGATGACAGCTTGCGCCAGAAGCTTGAGGCAACCATCGCCATGCGCCGGATCGGTGAGCCAGATGAGTGTGCTGGCACTGTCTCCTTTCTTTGCTCGCAGGATGCTGCATACATCACAGGGGAAACCATCGTGGTGGCTGGAGGCTTTCACAGCCGTCTTTGAGCTGATGTTCTGGCTGTGGAAATGCTTTCCTCAACTGTCAATCCAGTTGCCTTCCAGGAATATTTATGCTACTCTAATATTTATAATCTTCTGCTTCTCTTTTTACTGACTGATACAAATGCATTTTCTGTTCTCTCACGCATCTCTCATTTCCTTCAATCCCTACAATCCTCCGAGATTCCAGATTCCTCTTGTCTCAGCATTTGAATTTCTTCCTTGGTTACTGGCTGTGCCTTCAGTTGTGTAATTTCTGCAATTCCCTTCGCAAAACTCTTATCCCTTGCTCTTCAATTAACCTGCTGTGAATAGCGTCTCAATATCAGCTTGAGCAGGGGCTTCATTAATTTTGTCTGATAGTTTCTCATGTGAAATGTCGCCTGAGATTTTACTGATGATATAAGATGATATAAATATCATCTGTTGTGATGTGTGATTACAGTCTTAAAATTTTACAGTTAGCACTTAATTGCTGTCTGGAATGACTGGACAAATCAATTGTTTCAAATCTCTGATCCCTTGGGCATTCTCTGAAGTTTCGGGAATTTGGGAAAATCATAACAAGTCCGTGTATCTCCAAAACTGAGGAGGCAAGCCATCAGATCCTGAGCATCTTTCAGCTCTAACAAAAACATCACCCATAGTCAGATGATTTTCAACCATCATGTATTAAAATATTGCTTCCACTCAGTAGAGATTAGAGAAAGATCAAAAAACAAAGTTGCTGGAAAAGCTCAGCAGGTCTGGCAGCATCTGAGAATCATAGAATCCCTCCAGTGTGGAAATAGGTCCTTCTGCCCAACAAGTCCACACTGTCCCTTGGAGCATCCCACCCAGACCCATTCCCCTATAAGCCACTAATCTACAGACCGCGAACACTATGGGCAATGTAGCATGGCCAATCTCCCTAACCTGCACATCTTTGGACTGTGGGCGGAAACCGGAGCACCCGGAGGAAACCCACACAAACACAGGGAGAACATGCAAACTCCACACTAGTCAGTCGCCTGAGGGTGGAACTGAACCTGGCTCCCTGGCGCTATGAGGCAGCAGCGCTAACCACTGAGCCACCGTGCCGCCCCATGAAGGAGAAACCAAAGGTAACGTTTTGAGTCCGGTGACCCTTGGGCTTCAAAATGTTAACTCTGTTTTCTCCTTCACAGATGCTGCCAGACCTGCTGAGCTTTTCCAGCAACTTTGTTTTTGTTCCTGATTTACAGCATCCGCAGTTGGTTTGGTTCTTATTGAGATTGGAGAAGGAATTGAATGAGTTTTTTATCCAATAAAGTATTTTCATATTCAAGTGCATTGTACAAAGTACATCAGCCACATGGTTTATACCCTGTTCAATCAAATGTTCGATACAGGAATTAATCACTTTTCTTTAATGTTAAGACAACTAATTTGTTATAAATTGAAGGAACAATAAACAGCTAAATTCAATATTTTTTACAGTGTGGTAGACTGCTCACTTATTTACATCATCCTTATGGGAGGTGTTGTCTACACAATTCCAAATAGAAACTGATGTCTATTTCAAGCCCACCGACTCCCACAGCTACCTAGAACACACCTCCTCCCACCCACCTTCCTGCAAAAACTCCATTCCCTATTCCCAATTCCTCCGCCTCCGCCGCATCTGCTCCCAGGATGAGACATTCCACTCCCGCACATCCCAGATGTCCGCGTTCTTCAGGGACTGCAACATCCCCCCCCTCAGTGGTCCAGAATGCCCTTGACCGTGTCTCCCGTATTTCCAGCAATACATCCCTCACACCCCGCTCCCGCAATAACCGCCCTAAGAGAATCCCCCTTGTCCTCACATACCACCCCACCAACCTCCGGATACAACGCATAATCTTCCAACACTTCCGCCAACTACTATCCGACCCCACCACCCAAGACATTTTTCCATCCCCACCCTTGTCTGCCTTCCAGAGAGACCACTCTCTCTGTGACTCCCTTGTCCGCTCCACACTCACCTCCAACCCCACCACACACGGCACCTTACCCTGCAACCGCAGGAAGTGCTACACTTGCCCCCACACCTCCTCCCTCACCCCCATCCCAGGCCCCAAGATGACCTTCCACATCAAGCAGATGTTCACGTGCACATCTGCCAATGTGGTATGCTGTATCCACTGTACCCGGTGTGGCTTCCTCTACATTGGGGAAACCAAGCGGAGGCTTGGGGACCGCTTTGCAGAACACCTCCGCTCAGTTCGCAATAAACAACTGCACCTCCCAGTCGCGAACCATTTTAACTCCCCCTCCCATTCTTTAGATGACATGTCCATCCTGGGCCTCCTGCAGTGCCACAATGATGCCACCCGAAGGTTGCAGGAACAGCAACTCATATTCCGCTTGGGAACCCTGCAGCCCAATGGTATCAATGTGGATTTCACCAGCTTTCAAATCTGCCCTCCCCCCACTGCATCCCAAAACCAGCCCAGCTCGTCCCCACCTCCCTAACCTGTTCTTCCTCTAACCTATCCCCTCCTCCCACCTCACGCCGCACCTCCATTTCCTACCTACTAACCTCATCCCACTCCCTTGACGTGTCCGTCTTCCCTCGACTGACCTATCCCCTCCCCACCTCCCCACCCATTACTCTCCTCTCCACCTATCTTCTCCTCTATCCATCTTCGGTCTGCTTCCCCCTCTCTCCCTATTTATTCCAGTTCCCTCTCCCCATCCCCCTCTCTGATGAAGGGTCTCGGCCCGAAACGTCAGCTTTTGTGCTCCTGAGATGCAGCTTGGCCTGCTGTGTTCATCCAGCTCCACACTTTGTTATCTTGGGTTCTGCAACATCTGCAGTTCCCATTATCTCTGATCACAATAATGTCTTTTCTTGGGATTCAGCCATCCATCCTCCCTGTTACATCTGATCCTGAGAACAGTTTCCTTTCCCCCCATTCATACTGTGTCTGAGCTAACCCCCAAATCTGTTACATCACTCTAATTTGCCCCTGCTTAAGCTCACCTCTGCCTCTGTTACCTCTGGTCCTGACTCTTCCAATAGTGCCCTGGCTGTTCCCCACATACTCTTGGCTGTGAAAGTCCTCTGGGACACCATGTGAGGGTGCAGCTCACAAGGTGTGGAGCTGGAGGAACTCAGCAGGCCAGGCAGCACCAGAGGAGCAGGAAAGCTGACGTCCAGACCCGAAACGTCAGCCTTCCTGCTCCTCTGATGCTGCCTGGCCCGGTGTGCTCCTGCAGCTCCACATCTTGTTATCTCAGACTCCAGCATCGGCAGCTCCTACTGCCTTCCTGTGAAAGGTGCACTCAAATGGGCAATTGAAGCTTTCCACCACCAGATGGTAGTGCTGTACCACACAAGCCGCTCACCTCATCACTGCTCATGGATTTATTCATTCAACATTGAGCATGTTTACATTGTGGTAATTATTGCTTTCCTCCCCATAAAGTCATTCTTTTGCTAGTTGAGGCACTTTGGCGGAGAGATAATGTCCCTACTCTCTGAACCAGGAGGTCTAGTTTCAGAGTTCTCGATGTTTTTTGTTATAACATCTTCGAACAAGTTGGTTAGAAAATATTTTTCTTCACCGACAGAAATTCATGTCCTTATTAAGGGCATCAACAACATCTTTATCATTGACAACAAAGTCTGGAGCTGGATGAACACATCAGGCCAAGCAGCATCTTAGGAGCACAAAAGCTGACGTATCGGACCTAGACCCTTCATCATCACCCTCCTCTCTGATGAAGGGTCTAGGCCCGAAACGTCAGCTTTTGTGCTCCTGAGATGCTGTTTGGCCTGCTGTGTTCATCCAGCTTCACACTTTATTATCTTGGATTCTCCAGCATCTCTGATTACATCCTTATTATTACCTGCTAAGAATTGCAGTCAAACATCAAACGTACAAAGATATGCAAAGAAGTTTGGAGAGATAAAACGAAACACAGATTGGGTGACTATTTTTGCTTAACACACCTGCTCCGTCTGTAGGAATGACCCTGACCTCCCGGCTGTTTGCTATTTCAATAAAACCACCTGGTTCTCATGCCATGATTTCTGTCCTGGGCCTGTTGTCATGTTTCCATGAATTACAATGCAAGCTCAAGGAAGAAGCCCAATCTCATTTCCCATTTCGAGGCTTTACAATCTGTAGAACATAAGAAATAGGAGCAGGAACAGACCATCAAGTCTGCTCTGCCATTCAATAACATCATGGCTGGCCTTTTTTGTGGATTCAGCTCCACTTAGCCACCTGCTCTCCATAACCCTTAATTCCCTTCCTATTCAAAAATCTACCTTTGCCTTAAAAAACATTCAGTGAGGTAGCTTTAACAGCTTCACTGGGCAGGGAATTCCACATAAGCACACCCCTCATCCTTCTAAATTCCAATGAGTATAGTCCCAGTCGAATCAATCTCTCCTCATAAGCCAACACTCTCAACTCTGGAATCAACCTGGTGGACTTCCTCTGCACCCCCTCCAGTGTTAATATATCTCTTTTCAAGTAAGGAGACCAAAACTGCACACAGTGTTCCAGGAGTAACCTCACTAGTACCCTATACAGCTGGACCATAACCTCCCTGATTTTAAACTCAATCTCTCTTGCAATGAAGGACAATATTTCACTTGCATTCTTAATTATCTGCTGCACCTGCAAACCAACTTTTTGTGATTCATGCACAAGGACACCCAGATCCCTTTGCACAGCAGCATGCTGCAATCTCTCATCATTTAAATAATAGTCCATTTTCTTGTATTCCTCCCAAAATGGATGACCTAACATTTACCAACATTGTACTCAATCTGCCGAAGCATTGCCCACTCACTGTATCCTCTGCACACTTTGCTCTGCCACTCATCTTAATGTTACCTGCGAACTTTGACATACTACAGATAACACAGTGTGAAGCTGGATGAACACAGCAGCCCAAGCAGCATCAGAGGAGCAGGAAAGCTTGACGTTTCGGGTCGAAGCCCTACTTCAGAAGTACTGAGGGTGGCACTGTCGGAGGGTCAGTGCTGAGGGAGCGTGCACTGTTGGACGGTCAGTGCTGAGGGAGCGCCGCGCTGTCGGAGGATCAGTGCTGAGGGAGTGGGTAGTGTCGGAGGGTCAGTGCTGAGGGAGTGGGCACTGTCAGAGTGTCAGGGCTGAGGGAGCGCCGCACTGTCAGGGGGTCAGTGCTGAGGGAGCGTGCACTGTGGAGGGTCAGTGCTGAGGGAGCGGGCACTGTCAGAGGGTCAGTGCTGTGGGAGTGCCGCACTGTTGGAGGGTCAGTGCTGAGGGAGTGGGCACTGTCGGAGGGTTAGTGCTGAGGGAACAGGCACTGTCGGAGGGTCAGTGCTGAGGGAGCGCCGCACTGTCGGAGGGTCAGTGCTGAGATAGCGGGTAGTGTCGGAGGGTCAGTGCTGAGGGAGCATCGCACAGTCTGAGGGTCAGTGCAGAGGGAGAGCTGCACTGTCGGAGGGTCAGGGCTGAGTGAGTGCCGCACTGTCGGAGGGTCAGTGCTGAGGGAGTGCTGCACTGTCGGAGGGTCAATACTGAGGGAGTGCCGCACTGTCGGAGGTTCAGTGCTGAGGGAGCACCGCACTTAGCAGGGAATTCCACATAAGCACACCCCTCAGCAGCCCAAGCAGCATCAGAGGAGCAGGAAAGCTTGACGTTTCGGGTCGAAGCCCTACTTCAGAAGTACTGAGGGTGGCACTGTCGGAGGGTCAGTGCTGAGGGAGTGGGCACTGTCTGAGGGTCGGTGCTGAGGGAGTGGGCACTGTCCGAGGGTCAGTGCTGAGGGAGCACCACACTGTCGGAGGGTCAGTGCTGAGGGAGTGGGCACTGTCCGAATGTCAGTGCTGAGGGAGAGGGCACTGTGAGAGGGTCAGTGCTGAGGGAGCACCGCACTGTCAGACGGTCAGTGCTGAGGGAGTGGGCACTGTCGGAGGGTCAGTGCTGAGGGAGTGGACACTGTTGGACAGTCAGTGCTGAGGGTGTGGGCACTGTCGGAGGGTCAGTGCTGAGGGAGTGGGCACTGTCGGAGGGTCAGTGCTGAGGGAGCGGGCACTGTCGGAGGGTCAGTGCTGACAGAGTGGGCACTGTTGGAGGGTCAGTGCTGAGGGAGCGGGCACTGTCGGAGGGTCAGTGCTGAGGGAGTGGGCACTGTCGGAGGGTCAGTGCTGAGGGAGCGGGCACTGTTGGTGACTTTGTTCTGTCTGCTTTTAGTGTTGCTCTGAGATGTCAAACTGAAGGCAATATGAAATATCCAACAAACCACTGTTCTGAGAAAGAGCTGGGAACATTGTCCCAGCGGTCACTAGTTAACACACAACAATCAATCCGTGAAAAAGCTGATTGTCTGGGTGATGGTGTGGTATTTTATTTTTAAAAAATACAGCTGGGCTGTCATGCTTCTGAAATCACAGTTAAACTTGAAAACAGATTACATGCTGAGACATGAGGCATTTTTGGGAAGTCTGAAGGCTGAATAGCATTAGGCTGTACTCTCTTTAAATTCCGGTTTGGCTACCAGACAAACAGAAAACCTTTGCAATAATTATTATTCCGGAAAATCATATAGTGTCGGCGAGCTGAGTTTGACACATCATCACCCAGCCTTCTGATAATCCTGTTTTGCAATGAGTATAATCACTGGTTTGCAAGCTCAGATTTGGCTGTGGCGTTCAGAACGCAGTTGGGCAGAGGTGAAATCTGGAGTTTAATATCACCGATATCAAGATCCCTCTGGTTCAATCACAGTCATTATCAGCTTGAGTTCTGTCAATGTCCCCAGTCCCTGGGCTCTGTCCCTTCCCGGACCCTATCAAAATGGGTCTGTCTACCAATTGTGGGCACAGACTCTGAAAGAGGAGTGCAGACAATTCCTTGGGATGGTATTAAACAAGACAGACTGCAAATCCTGCAGAGAGATTGGAGAATCTGGGATTGTGCCTTCGTCTGAGAGCTGAAAAGGTTCAGGGAGGATGTGTGGTGTCTTTTATTGGCCTAACACCTTCAGAGAGAGCCAGTTGAATCAACAGTATTACAATAAACTCCCCATAACCTCAGGCAGAGCGAGATCGACTGCATTACATCTCATTTGGGTTTACAAAGTAGTCACTTGGTTCAGAGGAAACCAACCGAGAACTTGGTCTTCTCTCTGAGAGCCTAAAGTGCAATCATTGTGGTCTCCCCAAATATTGTAAGTGTCTGGGTGAACTTCTCAGAAAATGATGCTACACTGTCAAGTGGGATTCACCGAACAGTCAATACGGAAAAGTTGATAAGCCAATTTAAATTTGAAGTCATCCAAAATTTAATGTTAGAAAGTGTTACAGAATGGAATAGCCAAAACCCTCTGATAATTAAACCCAACACAAGCCCCAGTCTGTTATAGTGGGAGTAGAGGCTCCCTTCTAATAATTATCCCTGAAATACCCACAGAAGCTCATCTTTTCCCCTCATAAACTGTTAAAAGAAAGAAAATACCTGAACCACTTTATATATCACAAGAAACAATTTATTTATTTCACTTAACAATGAAGCAATTAACAGAATTACTAACAAAGCAAACAATTCCCCTTCCAGACTAATAACCACTCCCTAAATTCTACTGGAATGCTATTCAAATAAACACAACTCCCACTTATATAACTCAGCGGGCCAGGCAGCATCAGAGGGGAAGGAAAGCTGATGTTTCATGTCGGGACACTTCTTCAAAAATCCTGACCCAAAACGTCAACTTTCCTGCTCCTCTAATATTGCTTGGCCTGCTGTGTTCCTCCAGCTGTACACTGTGATTCCAACATCTGCAATTCTTACTATCTCCCACTTATATAAACCTAATTAATAAGACAACAGTAAATTAAAACTTGTTTCAGAGACATTAGGAACTGCAGATGCTGGAGAATCTGAGATAACAAAGTGTAGAGATGGATGAACACATCCTCCCTGGGCTGACCTATCCCCTCCCTAACTCCCCAACTACACTCACCTTTACTGGCTCCACCCCCGCCTCTTTGACCTGTCTGTCTCCTCTCCACCTGTCTTCTCCTCTATCCATCTTCTATCCGCCTCCCCCTCTCTCCCTATTTATTTCAGAACCCCCTTCCCCTCCCCCATTTCTGATGAAGGGTCTTGGCCCGGAATGTCAGCTTTCCTGCTCCTCTGACACTGCTTGGCCTACTGTGTTGATCCAAATCTGCAACTCGTGACCTCAGTAAATTAAAACTTAACCTCTCCAAATTCGGAGAGCCTGTCTGTTGGAACACTCTGCCCGCTCTGATACACCAGAAACACCACTCTCCTGCTGATTCTGCTGTCAGGGTTCTTTTTTCTCTAATTACTTCTGTGAAGACCTTTAGCTAGAAATGCCATGGTACCATTTTAGGATAGATGGTGACTTCACTAATGCACAGATGATTATGAGAGCCAATTTGTCTCTCTCTCTGAAGAGCTGAGATTTGTTATCTTGGGCAAATGGCAGTTAGCTCTGAGGTCTCTGTCCTACTGTTGCCTTCTTTTAATACCAATGATGACATTACGATATTTCTTACATACGGCTTGATGTTGTCAACGCCGTCAGAATTAAATTTGATAGGTTTTTGGTACGGGAGGGCTCAGTTTAAATTGACTGACTATATTTGAAGACTAAAAAAGTGTGGAGCTGGATGAACACAGCAGGCCAAGCAGCATCTCAGGAGCACAGAAGCTGACATTTTGGGCCGAGACTCTTCATCAGAAAAAGGGGATGGGGAGAAGGTTCTGGAATAAATAGGGAGAGAGGGGGAGGCGGACCAAAGATGGAGAGAAAAGAAGATAGGTGGAGAGGAGAGTATAGGTGGGGAGGTAGGGAGGGGATAGGTCAGTCCGGGGAGGACGGACAGGTCAAGGGGGCGGGATGAGGTTAGTAGGTAGGAAATGGAGGTGCGGCTTGAGGTGGGAGGAAGGGGTGGGTGAGAGGAAGAACAGGTTAGGGAGGCAGAGACAGGCTGGGTTGGTTTTGGGATGCAGTGGGAATGGGGACGAGCTGGGCTGGTTTTGGGATGAGGTGGCGGGGGGGGAAATTTTGAAGCTTGTGAAGTCCACATTGATACCATTGGGCTGCAGGGTTCCCAAGCGGAATATGAGTTGCTGTTCCTGCAACCTTAGGGTGGCATCATTGTGGCACTGCAGGAGGCCCAGGATGGACATGTCGTCTGAGGAATGGGAGGGGGAGTTAAAATGGTTTGCGACTGGGAGGTGCAGTTGTTTATTGCGAACCGAGCGGAGGTGTTCTGCAAAGCAGTCCCCAAGCCTCCACTTGGTTTCCCCAATGTAGAGGAAGCCACACCGGGTAAAATGGATGCAGTATACCACATTAGCAGATGTGTAGGTGAACCTCTGCTTAATATGGAAAGTCATCTTGGGGCCTGGGATGGGGGTGAGGGAGGAGGTGTGGGGGCAAGTGTAGCAATTCCTGCGGTTGCAGGGGAAGGTGCCGGGTGTGGTGGGGTTGGAGGGCAGTGTGGAGCAAACAAGGGAGTCACGGAGAGAGTGGTCTCTCTGGAAGGCAGACAAGGGTGGGAATGGAAAAATGTCTTGGGTGGTGGGGTCGGATTGTAGATGGCATACGTTTCGGAGGATGATGCGTTGTATCCGGAGGTTGGTGGGGTGGTATTGAGGACGAGGGGGATCCTCTTAGGGCGGTTATGGCGGGGGCGGGGTGTGAGGGATGTGTTGCGGGAAATGCAGGAGATGCGGTCAAGGGCGTTCTCGACCACCTGGGGTGGTGGGGGTGGTGGGGGAAGTTGCGGTCCTTGAAGAACGTGAACATCTGGGATGTTTTCTCGGTAAAAAAAAATGCTGTTGGCCTCCTAATGTAAATGTTTGAATTTCAGGTACTTTCTGGACTGGCAACCTCCAGCTGCTGCTCACAGGCAGGCATTTTAAAAATCTCTCAGCACACAAAAAAAACCTCACTTCTTAAAGGGACCCTGCACTTTTTCTCCCTTATTTTTACAAACACATTCTAGCTTCCTGACATCCAATTTGTAACTATTATACACAACTTCGTAACAAAAGCATTCAATTTTGGTGGTTGAACGATACAAAATACAAAATTGCAAAGTTGATTAATGTCCTGAAATGACAACTCTCTTGTTTCTACCGCAGTATCCAAACATTAATTTACATATTTCACAAGACTTTAATAAAAAGGAGACTGGGGTTGGATAGCGAGTTTAATATTGATAGGTATTGACAGAGTGATGCCAACAGTTCCCGTAACCTCTCAACCTTCCCCACCTCCCTCCCCTTACTCTGAGGTGTAGCGACCGTACAGATTGAACTCATCACCAGTTGTCTCTCTCTCTCTAATGAGATGATGGGACAATGGAGACTTTTAAGAAAATGTCAGAGCCAACAAAGACAAGCTGTTATTCCAAGAGAATGAGACACATCAGGTTCAGAATGAGTCATCTGAAATATAAGTGACTGACATTAACCTCTCTTCTCTGGCCAATCTAATCATTCAAGCTATGTTGAGACATTTTATAATACTTTCTGGTGCTAATAGAACATAGAACAATACAGTGCAGAACAGGCCCTTCGGCCCTCAATGTTGCGCCAAACTGTGAACTAATCTAAACCCCTCCCCCGACACTATCCCACCATTATCCCTATGCCTATCTAAGGACTGTTTAAATGCCCCTAATGTGGCTGAGTTAACTACATTGGCAGGCAGGGCGTTCCATGCCCATACCACTCTCTGAGTAAAGAACCCGCCTCTGACATCTGTCTTAAATCTATCACCCCTCAATTTGTAGCTATGCCCCCTCGTACAAGCTGAAGTCATCATCCTCAGAAAAAGACTCTCACTGCCCACCCTATCTAATCCTCTGATCATCTATTAAATCTCCTCTTAGCCGCCTTTTCCCCAATGAGAACAGACCCAAGTCCCTCAGCCTTTCTTCATAGGGCCTGTGCTCCAGACCAGGCAACTTCCTGGTAAATCTCCTCTGCACCTTTTCCAATGGCATTAAAGTGGAAGACAGCCATTCGATCAATAATAGACTATCTGCAATTATTATGCCATTCGAGTGAGACAGGAGGAGACCATTCAGCCCCTTGAGCCTGTTCTGCTATTCAGTGAGATCCTGAGGCCTAACTCC
The DNA here is from genome assembly GCF_030684315.1 of Stegostoma tigrinum. Taxonomy (NCBI): domain Eukaryota; kingdom Metazoa; phylum Chordata; class Chondrichthyes; order Orectolobiformes; family Stegostomatidae; genus Stegostoma; species Stegostoma tigrinum. The sequence goes on along the minus strand of NC_081394.1, from coordinate 3,433,537 downwards.
ACGGGCCTGCCGTTGTCCTGCATCCCTTAACGCCTCTGCTAAACAGAAGTTTAATCTATTTCAGATTTAAAATTAACACCAGATTTGTGGAAGAGAGTTCCAAATACCAAAAACTATTGCTGTAATTCTGTGCATTATAAACGCATCCAAGATGGTGCTGGAGACAGCAAATAGCATGCAAAATATTTTTCATGATATTTCAGTGCACGTGACAACAATAAACCTTTGCAAGGTGTGTGTAGAAGGGCATTGTAACATCTCTCCTAAATTGTCTGGCCCTAATCCGCTAACGATGTAATTGGTTAAAGCGCGGTTAGGTTGCCGGTTCCAGTTCCAAGAACTGTAGGCCTGAAAGAGACTGGATGATTCACAGTAGGCTGAGCTCAGCTGGCTGGATTGCAATATGTTGACTCCAACAATATGGGTTCGATTCCCACACCAGCTGAGGTTAGCAGTGAAGTTCCTGCATTCTTTCTAGAGGTGTGGTGACACTCTACTGAGACTTGGCTCTGTGGTGACTTTTTGTTTGCCAATCTGTTTGGTTAAGGATTTGCATTCAGGAAGACAAGACGTCTTAGGACTGAGTGTTCCTTTATCAGACTGTGGTTTTCCCTTATCTGACATTATCACCTCAGGAATCCCAAGCCTAGTGCCCTTTTAAGGGCATAATCAGCAGGGCGGGGGGGAGGTTGACCATGTTCTTTGTCCTTTAAAAAATGCTAGTTGCTTGCAGATTTTACTGAAAAGGGTGTAATTGAGTTAACTACTAGTATCCATTCCAGTGATAATGGGAACTGCAGATGCTGGAGAATCCAAGATAACGAAATGTGAGGCTGGACGAACACAGCAGGCCATCTGATGAAGGGTCTAGGCCCGAAACGTCAGCTTTTGTGCTCCTGAGATGCTGCTGGGCCTGCTGTGTTCGTCCAGCCTCACATTTCATTATCCATTGCATCTGCTTTATTCTGTCACAATTGAACAAGGCATTCACAATCCCTGAGGGAGGGTTTGGATCAAGTCAATGGGAGAGACACTCTTCCGAGAGGCAGGAGGGTCAGTCACCAGAGGGGCACGGATTGGAGAGTTTCATGAAAAGAACCGCAGAGGAGAAACAGGGGGAGAATTTGTTCCTTTGCAACCCGACCAGATGTTGTGATCTGGGGCACGTGACCCGAGAGGGCAGTGGAAGCAGATTCAACACAAAACTTTCAAAAATGGAGAAGTGGGAAAGGGGAAGCATTTACAGGGCTGTGGGGAAAAAATGGGGGGCAGCTGTTTGGTGACTGGGGCGAATGGTAGAGGTCGATGAATGAGTCACAGCAGGAATGATGGGCTGACTGGCCTCCTCCAGTGCGAGCTAATTCTGTGGTTCTACGAAACTGAAAGAATCCATTCAATTTGCTCCCTCCATTTTCAATGATTCCACGAGTCTCCAAATATCCCTCCCCACTCCACAACTCCTGCTGTGCCCCAAAGATAGAGCGAGCCCCATCCACACATCAGCTCCCTATCCCTGTAACCTCCTCCAGTCCCTACCCCCTCCCCACCCCTGTAACCTCCTCCAGTCCCTACCCCCTCCCCACCCCTGTAACCTCCTCCAGTCCCTACCCCCTCTCCATCCCTGTAAACTCCTCCAGTCCCTACCCGCTCCCCATTCCTGTAACTTCCTCCAGTCCCCACCCACTCCCCATCCCTGTAACCTCCTCCAGTCCCTACCCCCTCTCCATCCCTGTAAACTCCTCCAGTCCCTATCCCCACCCCTTCCCTGTAACCTCCTCCAGTCCCTACACCCTCCCCATCCCTGTAACCTCCTCCGATCCCTACCCCCTCCCCATCCCTGAAACCTCCTCCAGCTCCCTACACCCCTCCCTATCCCTGTTACCTCCTCCAGCACCTACACCCCCTCCCCATCCCTGTAACCTCCTCCAGTCCCGAGACCCTCTCCATCCCTGTAACCTCCTCCAGTCCCTACCCCTCCCCATGCGTGTAACCTCCTCCAGTCCCTAACCCCTCCCCAGCCCTGTAACCTCCTCCAGTCCCTAACCCGTCCCCATCCCTGTAACCTCCGCCAGTCCCTACCCGCTCCCGATGCCTGTAACCTCCTCCAGTCCCTACCCCCTCCGCATCCCTGTAACCACCTCCAGTCCCAATCCCCACCCCTTCCCTGTAACCACCTCCAGTCCCTACACCCGCCCTATCCCTGTAACCTCCTCCACTCCCTACCCGCTCCCCATCCCTGTAACCTCCTCCAGTCCCTACCCGCTCCCCAGCCCTGTAACCTCCTCGAGTCCCTACCCCCTCCCCATGCCTGTAACCTCCTCCAGTCCGTAACCCCTCCCCAGCCCTGTAACCTCCTCCAGTCCCTAACCCGTCCCGATCCCTGTAACCTCCTCCAGGCCCTACCCCATCCGCATCCCTGTAACCACCTCCAGTCCAAATCCCCACCCCTTCCCTGTAACCTCCTCCAGTCCCTACCCCCTCCCCAGCCCTGTAACCTCCTCCAGTCCCTACCCCCTCCCCACCCCTGTATCCTCCTCCGATCCCTACCCCCTCTCCATCCCTGTAACCTCCTCCAGCTCCCTACACCCCCTCCCTATCCCTGTAACCTTCTCCACTCCCTACCCGCTCCCCATCCCTGGAACCTCCTCCAGCCCCTACCCCCTCTCCATCCCTGTAAGTTCTTCTAGCCGCTACCCCCTCCCCTTCCCTGTAACCTTCTCCAATGCCTATTCCCCTCCCCATCGCTGTGACCTCCTTCAGTCCCTACCCCCTCTCCATCCCTGTAACCTTCTCCAGTCCCTACCCCCTCTCCATCCCTGTAACCTCCTCCAGCCCCCTACACCCACTCCCCATCCCTGTAGCGTCCTCCACTCCCTACCCGCTCCCCATTCCTGTAACCTCCTCCAGTCACTACCCCCTCTCCATCCCTGTAACCTCCTCCAGTCACTACCCCCTCTCCATCCCTGTAACCTCCTCCGATCCCTACCCCCTCCCCATCCCTATAACCTCCTCCAGCCCCTACCCCCTCCCCACCCCTGTATCCTCCTCCAGTCCCTACCCCCTCTCCATCACTGTAACCTTTTCTAGCCGCTACCCCCTCCCCTTCCCTGTAACCTCCTCCAATGCCTATTCCCCTCCCCATCGCTGTGACCTCCTTCAGTCCCTACCCCGTCCCCTCCCTGTAACCTCCTCCAGTCCCGACCCCCTCTCCATCCCTATAACCTCCTCCAGCGCCGACCCCCTCCCCATCCCTGAAAACTCCTTCAGTCCCGACCCCCTCCGCATCCCTGTAACCTCCTCCAGTCCCTACCCCCTCCCCTTCCCTGTAACCTCCTCCAGTCCCTACCCCCTCCCCTTCCCTGTAACCTCCTCCAGTCCCTAACTCCCTTCCCAGTAACCTCCTCCAGTCCCTACCCCCTCCTCTTCCCTGTAACCTCCTCCAGTCACTACCCCCTCTCCATCCCTGTAACCTCCTCCAGTCCCTACCCGCTCTCTATCCCTGTAACCTCCTCCGATCCCTACCCCCACCCCATCCCTGTAACCTCCTCCAACTCCCTACACCCCCTCCCCATCCCTGTAGCGTCCTCCACTCCCTACCCGCTCCCCATCCCTGTAACCTCCTCCAGTCACTACCCCCTCTCCATCCCTGTAACCTCCTCCAGTCACTACCCCCTCTCCATCCCTGTAACCTCCTCCGATCCCTTCCCCCTCCCCATCCCTGTAACCTCCTCCAACTCCCTACACCCCCTCCCCATCCCTGTAATCTCCTCCGATCCCTACCCCCTCCCCACCCCTATAACCTCCTCCAGCTCCCTACACCCCCTCCCTATCCCTGTAACCTTCTCCACTCCCTACCCGCTCCCCATCCCTGGAACCTCCTCCAGCCCCTACCCCCTCTCCATCCCTGTAAGTTCTTCTAGCCGCTACCCCCTCCCCTTCCCTGTAACCTTCTCCAATGCCTATTCCCCTCCCCATCGCTGTGACCTCCTTCAGTCCCTACCCCCTCTCCATCCCTGTAACCTTCTCCAGTCCCTACCCCCTCTCCATCCCTGTAACCTCCTCCGATCCCTACCCCCTCCCCATCCCTGTAACCTCCTCCAGCCCCCTACACCCACTCCCCATCCCTGTAGCGTCCTCCACTCCCTACCCGCTCCCCATTCCTGTAACCTCCTCCAGTCACTACCCCCTCTCCATCCCTGTAACCTCCTCCAGTCACTACCCCCTCTCCATCCCTGTAACCTCCTCCGATCCCTACCCCCTCCCCATCCCTATAACCTCCTCCAGCTCCCTACACCCCCTCCCTATCCCTGTAACCTTCTCCACTCCCTACCCGCTCCCCATCCCTGTAACCTTCTCCACTCCCTACCCGCTCCCCATCCCTGTAACCTCCTCCAGCCCCTACCCCCTCCCCACCCCTGTATCCTCCTCCAGTCCCTACCCCCTCTCCATCACTGTAACCTTTTCTAGCCGCTACCCCCCTCCCCTTCCCTGTAACCTCCTCCAATGCCTATTCCCCTCCCCATCGCTGTGACCTCCTTCAGTCCCTACCCCGTCCCCTCCCTGTAACCTCCTCCAGTCCCGACCCCCTCTCCATCCCTATAACCTCCTCCAGCGCCGACCCCCTCCCCATCCCAGAAAACTCCTTCAGTCCCGACCCCCTCCGCATCCCTGTAACCTCCTCCAGTCCCTACCCCCTCCCCTTCCCTGTAACCTCCTCCAGTCCCTACCCCCTCCCCTTCCCTGTAACCTCCTCCAGTCCCTAACTCCCTTCCCAGTAACCTCCTCCAGTCCCTACCCCCTCCTCTTCCCTGTAACCTCCTCCAGTCACTACCCCCTCTCTGTCCCTGTAACCTCCTCCAGTCCCTACCCGCTCTCTATCCCTGTAACCTCCTCCGATCCCTACCCCCTCCCCATCCCTGTAACCTCCTCCAACTCCCTACACCCCCTCCCCATCCCTGTAGCGTCCTCCACTCCCTACCCGCTCCCCATCCCTGTAACCTCCTCCAGTCACTACCCCCTCTCCATCCCTGTAACCTCCTCCAGTCACTACCCCCTCTCCATCCCTGTAACCTCCTCCGATCCCTTCCCCCTCCCCATCCCTGTAACCTCCTCCAACTCCCTACACCCCCTCCCCATCCCTGTAACCTCCTCCGATCCCTACCCCCTCCCCACCCCTATAACCTCCTCCAGCTCCCTACACCCCCTCCCTATCCCTGTAACCTTCTCCACTCCCTACCCGCTCCCCATCCCTGTAACCTCCTCCAACTCCCTACACCCCCTCCCCATCCCTGTAACCTCCTCCAGTCCCTACCCCCTCTCCATCCCTGTAACCTCCTCCAGCTCCCTACACCCCCTCCCTATCCCTGTAACCTCCTCCACTCCCTACCAGCTCCCGATCCCTGTAACCTCCTCCAGTCCCTACCCCCTCCCCAGCCCTGTAACCTCCTCCAGTCCGTACCCCCTCCCCACCCCTGTATCCTCCTCCGATCCCTACCCCCTCTCCATCCCTGTAACCTCCTCCAGTCCCTACACCCTCCCCATCCCTGTCACCTCCTTCAGTCCCTACCCACTCCACATCCCTGTAACCTACTCCAGTCCCTACCCACTCCCCATCCCTGTAACCTCCCCCGATTCCTACCCCCACCCTTTCCCTGTAACCTCCGCCAATGCCTACTCCCCTCCCCATCGCTGTAACCTCCTCCAGTCCCGACCCCCTCTCCATCCCTATAACCTCCTCTAGTGCCGACCCACTCCCCATCCCTGTAACCTCCTCCAGCCCCTACCCCCTCCCCATCCCTGTAACCTCCTCCAGCCCCTACCCCCTCCCTTCCCTGTAACCTCCTCCAGTCCCTACCCCCCGCTTCCCTGTAACCTCCTCCAGTCCCTACCCCCCCTTTCCCTGTAACCTCCTCCAGTCCCGACCCCCTCTCTATCCCTGTAACCTCCTCCACTCCCTACCCCCTCCCCATCCCTGTAACCTTCTCCAGCCCCTACCCCCCTCCCCATCCCTGTGACCTCCTCTAGCCCCTACCCACCTCCTCAAATCTGTAAGCTCCTGCAGGCCCTACCCCCCTCCCTATCTCTGTAACCCCCTCCAGTCCCTACACCCCGTCCCTATCTCTGTAAACCCCTCCAGCCCCTACACCCCCTCCCTATATCTGTAAACCCCTCCTGTCCCTACCCCCTCCCCATCCCTGTAACCTCCTCCAGTCCCTATCCCCTCTCCATCCCTGTGACCTCCTCCAGCCCGAACCCCCCTCCTCAAATCTGTAAGCTCCTGCAGGCCCTACCCCCCTCCCGATCTCTGTAACCCCTTCCAGCCCCTACACCCCCTCCCTATCTCTGTAACCCCCACCAGCCCCAACACCCCCTCCCTATCTCTGTAACCCCTTCCAGCCCCTACACCCCCTCCCTATTCTGTAACCCCCTCCAGCTCCCTACACCCCCTCCCTATCTCTGTAACCCCTTCCAGCCCGTACATCCCTCACCATTCCTGTAATCTCCTCCAGTCCCTACCCTCTCTCCATCCCTGTAAGCTCCTCCAGTCCCCATCCCCACCCCTTCCTTGTAACCTCCTCCAGTCCCTACCCCCTCCCCTTCCCTGCAAACTCCTCCAGTCCCTACCCCCTCCCCATCCCTGTAACCTCCTCCAGTCCCTACCACCTCCCCATCCCTGTAACCTCCTCCAGCCCCTACCCCCTCCCCATTCCTGTAACCCCCTCCCGCTCCCTACACCGCCTCCCTATCTCTGTAACCCCTTCCAGCCCCTACACCCCTCCCTATCTCTGTAAGCCCCTGCAGCCCCTACACCCCCTCCCTATCTCTGTAACCTCCTCCAGCCCCTACACCCCCGCCCTATCCCTGTAACCTCCTCCAGCCCCTACACCCCCTCCCTATCCCTGTAACCCCCTCCAGCCCATACACCCCCTCCCTGTCTCTGTAACCCCCTCCAGCCCATACACCCTCTCCCTATCTCTGTAACCCCTCCAGCCGCTACACCCCCTCCCTATTTCTGTAACCCCCTCCAGCCCCTACACCCCCTCCCTATGTCTGTAACCCTCTCCAGCCCCTACACCCCCTCCCTATCTCTGTAACCCCCTCTGGCCCCTACACCCCCTCCCTATCTCTGTAACCTCCTCCAGCCCCTATACCCACTCCCTATCTCTGTAACTCCCTCCGGCCCCTTCACCCCCTCCCTATGTCTGTAACCTCCTCCAGCCCCTACACTCCCTCCCTATCTCTGTAACCCCCTCCAGCTCCCGACACCCCTTCCCTATCTCTATAACCCCCTCCAGCCCCTACAACCCCTCCCTATCTCTGTAACCCCCTCCAGCCCCTACACCCCCTCCCTATCTCTGTAACCCGCTCCAGCCCCTACACCCCCTCCCTGTCTCTGTAACCCCCTCCAGCCCATACACCCTCTCCCTATCTCTGTAACCCCTCCAGCCCCTACACCCGCTCCCTATCTCTGTAACCCCCTCCAGCCCCTACACCCCCTCCCTATCTCTGTAACCCCCTCCAGCCCCTACACCCCCTCCCTATCTCTGTAACCTCCTCCAGCCCCTACACCCCCTCCCTATCTCTGTAACCCCCTCCAGCCCCTACACCCCCTCCCTATCTCTGTAATCCCCTCCAGCCCCTACATCCCCTTCCTATCTCTGTAACCCCCTCCAGCCCCTACACCCCCTCCCTATCTCTGTTACCCCCTCCAGCCCCTACACCCCCTCCCTATCTCTGTAACCCCCTCCAGCCCATACACCCCCTCCCTATCTCTGTAACCCCCTCCAGCCCATACACTCCCACCTATGCATGTTACCGGTTACAGACAATGTGGTGAATATTCGTGGTCACCTGGATGATTTGGGGGCCTTTTAAAACCAGCAGAGGATAACTGTGAAATAAAAAAGGCGAGGTAGTTCATTGTATAAAAGAAGATTGCATTTTGACATATAAGAGAGAGGCAGAAATGGACATTGGACAGCTCGAAGATGAGGTTGGAGTAGCAACAATATGGAACAAATAATTGGCAGAAGAAGTAATGAAGAGGATTGATGAGGGCAGTGATCCACATGGTCTTCAGCGAAGTGTTCCACAAAGTTCCTCACTGTAAGCGTCTTAGCAAGGTTAGATCACATGGAATACAGGGAGAGCTCGCCACTTGGATACAGACCTGGCTCGAAGGTAGGAGACAGACAGTAGTGGTTGGCCGTGGAGGGGGGGGTTTGTTTTTCAGACTGGGGGCCTGTCACCAGTGGTGTGTCACAAGGATTGGTGCTGGGCCCACTGCTTTTTGTCATTTACATGAATGATTTGGGTGTGAACAAAGGTGGTTATGATTTGTAGGTTTGCAGATGAGGCATAGTGGGCAGCGAAGAAGGTTACCTCAGAGTACAACAGGTCTCTGATGCGCTGAGGAGTGGCAGATGAAGTTTAATTTAGATAAATGTGATGTGCTGCATTCTAGAAAGATAAATCAGGGCAGGACTTATACACTTAATGTTAAAGTCCTGGGGAGTGTTGCTGAACAGAGACCTTGGGGTACAGGTTCCTTGAAAGTGGAGTCGCAGGTAGAGAGGATAGTAGAGAAGGTGTGGAGCTGGATGAACACAGCAGGCCAAGCAGCTTCATAGGAGCAGGAAAGCTGACATTTGTGGCCTCAACCCTTCTTCGGAAATGGGGGACGGGTAGGAGTATCTGAAATAAATCGGGAGAGACGGGGAGGTGGATAGAGAGTATGATGCTGCTTGGCCTGCTGTGTTCATCCAGCTCTACACCTTGTTATCTCAGATTCTCCAGCATCTGCGGTTCCTACTATCTCTGAAACAATTTTAACCCCACTGTGAAGCCTCTTCTAAGGATGCCCTCCCTGAGGAAGTTACCCTCTTCCCTCTGGAAAAACCTCAGTGGATCTCTCTACCACTGCAACTCTCTATCCGCCTCCCCCTCTCCCCCTATTTATTTCAGAACCCTCTCCCAATCCCCCTTTTCTGAAGAAGGGTCTAGGCCCGAAATGTCAGCTTTTGTGCCCCTAAGATGCTGCTTGTCCTGCTGTGTTCATCCAGCTCTACACCTTGTAATCTCAGATTCTCGAGCATCTGCAGTTCCTACTATCCCTGAGAATAGTAGAGAAGGTGTTCGATACACTTGCCTTTATTGGTCAGTGCATTGAATATCGGAGTTGGGAAGGTCGTGTGACTGTAGAGGACATTAGTTAGGCTGCTTTTGGAATACTGTGTGCAATTCTGCTCTCCCTGCCGCAGGAAGCTCATTGTGAAGCTTGAAGATTTCAGAAAAGATGTTATCAGGGTTAGAGGGTTTGAGCTACAGGGAGACACTGAAAGGCTGGGGCTATTTTCCCTGGAGCTTCAGAGTCTGAGGAGTGACCTTATAGAGGTTTATAAAATCATGAAGGGGCATGGACAGTGTGAATAGCCAAGGTCTTTTCCCCAGTCTAGAGAAGTCCAAAACGGTTTAAGATGAAATGGAAAAAATTTAAAAGGGACCTAATAAGGACAACTTTTTCAAGCAGACGATGGTACATTTATAGAATAAGCTGCCAGGATATGCAGAGGAGGCTTGCACAATTACAGCATTTAAAAGGCATCTGGATGGTTATATGAATAGGAAGGGTTTGGAGGGAATATGGGCCAAATGCTGGCAAATGGGTCTCGATTACTTTAGAATAAGCGATTGGTATGGACGATTTAGACCGAAGGGTCTGTTTCCATGTTGTACAGCTCTCTGACTCTCTAACTGAATAGGTATTTGCGTAAGTTTTCATGGTGTAAGACATACCAGAACTTCAAGGGAGTCAGGGGGCAGAGGTGAATGTAGGGACCGTCACTGAGGAGAAGACGTCAGGAATGCTGAAAGGTCTGATGGTGGATAAATAAACCTGATTGGATTGGCCACACACCAGGTTTCTTAAGGAGATCACCAAGTTGATTGTACAGGAATTGGTGGTAATCTTTCAGGAATGACTGGTATCAGGGAGGACTGAAAAATAACTAACGTAACAGCCATAGGACCATAAGACATAGGAGTGGAAGAAAGGCCGTCCGGCCCATCGAGTCCACTCCGCCATTTAATCATGGCTGATGGGTATTTCAACTCTGCTTCCCTGCACTCTCCCCGTAGCCCTTAATTCCTTGCGAGATCAAGAATTTATCGATCTCTGCCTTGACGTCACGGCCTCCACTGCACTCCGTGGCAATGAATTCCACAAGCCCACCACTCTCTGGCTGAAGAAATGTCTCCTCATTTCCGTTCTAAATTTACCCCCTCTAATTCTCAGGCTGTGCCCACGGGTCCTAGCCTCCCCGCCTAATGGAAACAACCTCCCAGCGTCCACCCCTTCTAAGCCATACATTATCTTGTAAGTTTCTATTAGATCTCCCCTCAACCTTCTAAACTGTAATGAATACAATCACAGGATCCTCAGCCGTTCGTTGTATGTTAGGCCTGCAATTCCAGGGATCATCCATGCCAATCTCCGCTGGACATGCTCCAGCGCCAGTATGTCCTTCCTGAGGTGTGGGGCAAAAATTGGACACAGTAGGTTGACAGGGCTGTTAAGAAGGCATACAGTGTTTTAGCTTTTATTAATAGAAGGATCGAGTTCCAGAACCAAGAGGTTATGGGGAAGCTGTACAAAACTCTGGTGTGGCCGCACTTGGAATATTGTGTTCAGTTCTGGTCTCCGCATTGTAAGAAGGATGTGGAAGCTTTGGAAAGGGTGCAGAGGAGATTTACTAGGATGTTGCCTGGTATGGAGGGAAGGTTTTACAAGGAGAGGCTGAGGGACTTGAGGCTGTTTTCATTAGAGAGAAGAAGGTTGAGAGGTGACTTAATTGAAACATATAAAATAATCAGAGCGTTAGATAGGGTGGATAGGGAGAGCCGTTTTCCTAGGATGGTGACGGCGAGCACGAGGGGGCATAGCTTTAAATTGAGGGGTGAAAGATATGGGACAGATGTCAGAGGTAGTTTCTTTAATCAGAGAGTAGTAAGGGAATGGAATGCTTTGCCTGCAACGGTAGTAGATTTGCCAACTTTAGGTACATTTAAGTCGTCATTGGACAAGCATATGGACGTACATGGAATAGTATAGGTTAGATGGGCTTAAAATCGGTATGACAGGTCGGCACAACATTGAGGGCCGAAAGGCCTGTACTGTGCTGTAATGTTCTATGTTCTATGTTCTATGTTCTATTCTAAAGGGGGCCTCACAAGAGCTTTATAAAGTCTCAAAAGCACATCGCCCTGGGAGAGAGGCAGAAGAGAGGAACCAATAAGCCAGTTAGCCTGACCACAGTCATTGGTGACCTTATAGAGCCTGTTATTAAGGGTTAGATTGCTGAGTACATGGTAAAATGGAGCTGAAACGGCACAGCTTCATCGAGGGCAGGTTATGCCTGATAAATGTGCTGGAACTGTTTGAGGGGGAAATGGATAAGTAAGAGAAAGGAGAGCCAGTGGGAGGTGTCTATTTGGAGTCTATAAATGTGAAGCAAGAAAAGCAAGCAGGCCGTCCAGCATCTGAGGAGCAGGAAACCCTTCGGCAGGACTGATCTGAGATAATGGGAACTGCAGATGCTGGAGAATCCGAGATAACAAAGTGTGGAGCTGGATGGGCACAGCAGGCCCAGCAGCCTCAGAGGAGCACAAAAGCTGACATTTCGGGCCTAGACCCTTCATCAGAAAAGGGGGATGGGGAGAGGGTTGACTGATTCTACTTGGATTTCCAGGAGGCCCTTGACAAGGTGGTGCACAGAAGCTTGCTAAATAAGATTGGAGCCCAAGGGGCAAGGTAGTGAAATAAATAGAGGATTGGCTGACTGGCAGCAGTCAGAGAATAGTGCTGAAAAAGGGTCTTTTTCAGGATGGCAGCCAGTGACTAGTGGAGTTCTGCAGGGGGTCAGCACTGAGACCACAACTATTCGCCTCATATGTTAACAATCTGGACGCAAGACCCGATGGCGTTGCTGCTAAATTTGTAGGTGACACAAAGATGGGTGGAGGAAGCGGGGGCTGCAGAGGGATGCACTCTTTCGGGAAAGAAATCTTACCTGGTCTGGCCGACATGTGACTCCAGACCCACATGGTTGACTGTTAACTGCCCTCTAGAATGGGCCACAGTTTCTGGCCTAACCACCCTCACCCCTTGCACGAGTCTAAAAAAAAGACGCTTAAACATACAGAAAGAGCTCTAGGCTTAAAGAAACAGCTGGTGCAATGAGACGGATATAGTATGAAGTGCAGACGATGGAGAATCTGAACGATGCTGCTCGGCCTGCTGTGTTCATCCAGCTCTCGCTTTGTTATCTCTGGTACAGTTAGAAGGGCAGGCACCACAGCAGTTGTCCTGCAATAAAGAAGTGTTGTGCGGCCAGGAATTATGGAAATTTGTCAAAGCCAGCCCCAATCACAACCCTCTTATCAGTCTACCCAGCCCGGTCTCCTTTGGACCAGTCCCTTAGGCCTGGCTGGCTGACTGTACTGCTGTTCTCCTCCACCCAGATTATCCTGACTGCAGCCAGAACTCAAGCAGTGACTTCAAATAAGTCAATGCTCTCAGTCCAGCTCAAACACCACAGCTTTCAGCATCCTCCAACAAACCCTCTTAAAGTGCCAATGACAGTGGGGCCCACAGCACTAAATAATTCGGACCCCTGCACTTACACAGCACCTTTAATACAGGCAAAACAGCTCCCTGAGAATGACCAAAGCAAAATATTGACAAGCAGCTACAGCAGGGTGTAGAGCTGGATGAACACAGCAGGCCAAGCAGCATCAGAGGAGCAGGAAAGCTGACGGTTCGGGCCTGGACCTGGGGGAGGGGAAGGGGTATCTGAAATAAATAGGGGAAGATGGATAGAGGAGAAGACAGGTGGAGAGGAGACAGACAGGTCAAAGAGGCGGGGATGGAGCCAGTAAAGGTGAGTGGGGAGGTAGGGAGGGGATAGGTCAGTCCAGGGAGGACAGATAGGTCAAGGGGGCTGAGTGAGGCTAGTCAGTGGGAGATGGGGATCAGTGGGAGGAAGGACAGGTTAGGGAGGCAGGGACAAGCAGGGATGATTTTGGGGAGGGGAGGTTTTGAAGCTGGTGAAGTCCACATTGATACCATTGGGCTGCAGGGTTCCCAAGCGGAATATGAGTTGCTGTTCCTGCAACCTTCGGGTGGCATCACTGTGGCACTGCATGGACGAGCCATCTAAGGAATGGGAGGGGGAATGGAAACGGTTCGTGACTGGGAGGTGCAGTTGTTTAGTACGAACTGAGTACAGGTGTTCCAAATGGAGGTACAGCTGAACCCGGATCAATTTAGTTCAACAAGTAGAAGGGGCTTGGGGCCACTTTTTGAGGAGCTTTTAGGATCAATGCTGAGATGCTATGTGCCCCCAGCTGGAGAGCTCAGAACTGGAGGAAAGGATGAAAGTCGCAGTCTCGGTTTGAGGAGTCAGCCCAGTTATGACTAAGAGAAGGAAGAATTTTTTTCATGTGGAAAGGTGCTACACTTTGGGATTGACTCCCTCAGAAGGTTGTGAAAACTCAGCCATTAGGGAACAAAGGAGCACGGGGCAACAGCAGAAATTGCAGGAGAAACTCGGCAGGGTCTGGCAGCCTCTGTGGGAAGAAAGCAGAGTCTTCATCAGTGATTGGACCCGAAGCGCTAACTTTCTTCATCGAGATGCTGCTAGACCTTCTCGAACAATTTCTGTTCCTGTTTCAGAATCTCCAATCCACAGTTTTTGGTTTCAGTTTAGAAACCTCAAGTGAATCATAAAAGCAGGTGCATTTATGTAGGACCTTTCGCAACCTGGAGCATATCCAAAAAATATTTGACAGATGACGTAGTCGTTTCAGGGATTAGTCATTGCCCTAATATGGAAAGGCCACTTCGCTGACAGAAAGATCCCGTGTGTTAACCTATGAATGTTAAATTCATAGATAAGACATTGGACAGTAAGCCAGGGTGCATTATCCCAGTGTTCCTTTGAAACGGTCCGCAGAGGCTCTCTGATGATAGTCAACATGTCACTAGTTCAACAAAATGTCCAAGAAAGGAGAGGCGCCAGTGCAGCACTCCCTCTATACTGGCACTCCAGGGTCATCCAAGAAATGTGTGCAGAAATCTCAGGAGCTATGATTGCACTGATTGGCCAGGTAACCATAACGACACATAAAATCCAAACTGACATCTCCAGTCTCAATAAAACAGCGCCCAGCAGTGTCATCAAGTAGAGCCAAATACTTGCAATTTCCAGGAAACTGGAATTATGCAGGTGCCAGCAGTGCATTAAGCTGCATTTCTATCGCACTTTCAACATCTTGGGATGCCCCAAAGCTCATCACATCCAAAGACATTTCTGAGCAAAATGTAGTTTCTGTGGTAATGTAGTAAAGTCAGCAACAAATTTCTGCGAGGCAAGATACCAGATCCTAGAATTTTTTTTTAAAGTGATGTTGATTTGAGGAATAAAAATTTGCTCCACGACTCAGAGAAATTTCCCACTTCATATTCCAAAACTGGCCTTAGGATACTTTAAACCTCATAAAACAGGTAGGACACTCATTTTAACAGTGTACTTCTGAGATGGTGCCAGTGACAGGACAGTGCTCCCTCAGCACTGACCCTCCGACAGTGCGGCACTCCCTCAGCACTGACTCTCCAATAGTGCAGCGCTCCCTTGGCACTGACCCTCTGACAGTGCGGCTCTCCCTCAGCGCTGACCCTCCGACAGTGCGGCACTCCCTCAGCGCTGACCCTCCACAGTGCGGCACTCCCTCAGCGCTGACTCTCCGACAGTGACCGCTCCCTCAGCGCTGACCCTCCGACAGTGCCCGCTCCCTCAGCGCTGACCCTTCGACAGTGCCCACTCCCTCAGCACTGACCCTTCGACAGTGCCCACTCCCGCAGCACTGACCCTCCGACAGTGCCCACTCCCTCAGCACTGACCCTCCGACAGTGCGGCGCTCCCTCAGCACTGACCGTCTGACAGTGCCCACTCCCTCAGCACTGACCCTCCGACAGTGCCCACTCCCTCAGCACTGACCCTCTGACAGTGCCCACTCCCTCAGCACTGACCCTCTGACAGTGCGGTGCTCCCTCAGCACTGATCGTCCGACAGTGCCCACTCCCTCAGCACTGACCCTCCGACAGTGCCCACTCCCTCAGCACGACCCTCCGACAGTGTGGCACTCCCCCCGTGCAGTGACTCCTGACCACACAGTGTACACAGATTGCCCTGAACCAGACCAGCCCCTTTAACCAGAAACACAGCCCTTCTAGAGGAAACAGGTTTGAATAGTGAATATGGGTCATCCATCCATCCACCACCCCCTCCCCCAATAACCTGCCTCCCCTTTCGCTTTGTAACGCAGTAAACACCTCCCTTCGTTCGGTCGGACGTACTTTCTCTTTCTGAGGGGGTGGAAGAGGAATAAAAAACCGTGTCTGAGAGTCAGAGAGAGAAAACCAGGCCTTAAAGAGGCGGAGCCTTTCAATCGATACTAGGAAGCCGAGGTTTTTTTTCACATCGGGAAGTATCGAGGGTGTAGCCAGTCGAGAGAGAGAGAAAACAGAACAGGCGACGTTGTTGGAGAGCTGCGGCAGAGAGAGATCCACAGGAGACAGGGACAGACCAATAACAAGATCCTCTGTGGGACTGATTGGGTTCCAGTGGGAATCTGCGCTCCATTATCGAGTGAAATCTACCGGCTTGCACGTTTCATTCGGCTATGGCTATGTTGTATCTGATTCCCCTCGCCTTCCTCCTTCAGACCTGGACTGGTAAGACTTTAACAGTATCTGTAGCAAATTCAAGTTTGGCTTCCTTTGAAAAGTAGCGCTTGCTTTCCTCGCCAAAAAAATAAAATGGCCCACATTTAGGATCGCTATTATTTAGGTGTGGCTTGATACAGTTGGGAGGTGTGTGTGTATTTCTTGTATATTCTTGGTCGTGAATGATTTAGAATTGGGAAAGAGGGAATTTAGTTTGAATTTAGCTTTCTGTCTTTCTCTCGTCTCAATACAGTTGCAATACAATTCCCTGTACCCTCTGATCACTGATGAAGTGGAGCTGTTTTCTTTTCTTTTGGTGTAAAGTTACAGCGAACGGGTGAGCTCAAATTACCCCGAGGGCAGAACCCAGGCTCCTTCCCCCTACAACACATGCACACGCACACCAACTGCAGCGATTTGAGAAATCCAACTCCACCCCTCACCATTTCAAAACAGGAGAGAAATAGTTTTTTTTTAAACGAATTAGGCGTGTTCTCTTTTGTGTCTCAACCTTCCAGAAACAAAGGTATTTTTCTGGACGTTGTGAGAATGCTTTAGCCTTTGTCTGAGAATATCTGATTTCCAAAATGCACTTTATCGTTCGTTTAGACCCTCCTCGATAGGACAGTGAGTCGGCCTTCATTTACGCTATCTCTGAAGGCAAGACCATACAAGGGAGTTCTCTTTTCTAAGTGCTTTATTTGTCGTAAAAATAATTGTTTTAACACGCAGCCGTTTGAAGTGGCTGGTCATGTTTGGAATATTTTCAGTTTTTGAGAGAGTGGACAGGAGAGAATTGTAGGATTTAGTTTGGTGGGGTATGTGGTTGTGAGCAGTCTAGAGTTCTGACTGCGTTAGAACCGGTTTTAGTGAGCAGTGCTAAGGAACCGGGCTCTGATGTGGTCTGGGTAGAGCTGTTCATAGGTGATTGGTGAGTAACAGTGGTAGAGCCATTATTATCAAATAGACACACACACACCCAGTTCTTCTCCCCCCCCATTCTGCTGCCATCTTGTCTTGCCCCATGCTCTCTGAGGTTTGAGACTGCCCATTTTCCTGTCCTGCTGCCCATGTCGCTGTACCCGCCTGTGTTAGCTGGCCTATATTAGCTCTTCACTTATTTTTAAAAGTTCTCCATTTTTGTTTTTAAATGCTTTCTTTGCCTGGCCCCTCCCTGTTTTTGTAACCTCCTCCAGGTCCAGAAACCACCTCTGCTTCTGCATCTGCTCAGCATTGGAAAGCACATCTTTAGCTGTGTCTGGTTCTGTGTTCGTACATGCCTCTCTAAATCACCTCTCTCTCTCCCCCCCCCCCCCCCCCCCCCATTAAGATATGTTTTAAACCATCCTTTTTGACCCAGCGTTAACATCTTGGGCTCTGTGTCAAATGGCTAGTGTACTTGTCAGACCCCAAGCCAAGCTAAAGGCATTATATTCGCTCCTAAGATGCTGCTTGGCCTGCTGTGTTCATTCAGCTCCACACTCTGTTATCTCTATATTCAGTCAGATTGTTGCTTTATTTATATTCAATCACAGGATGTGGACATTACTGAAGCTAGCATTTATTGCCCAGAGGGCATTTAAGACAGAACACATTGCTGTGGGTCTGGAGTCACATGTAGGCCAGACCAGGTAAGGATGGCAGTTTCCTTCCCTAAAGGGCCCAGGTGGTTTTATTTTTAAAAAATGATGTTCAGCACACTTTGCTACTCAATAGACTGCCATTTTATTCTAGGTTTATAAATTGGATTTAGAATTAGCCACCCACTCTCTGGGATTTGAACCAGCTCCCAGGAACAATTAACCTGGGGTTCTGAATTTCTAGTCCAGTGACAATGTGATCATGCCTCTTCCCACCAACCCCCCAGGTTGAGATTAAATAATTGCAATGGAGTTTTGGTGAAATTGTAACAGGAATACTGTGTACAGTTTTCATCTCTTTACTGAAGAAAGTGTGCAGTGGGATTGCAAACAGTTTGATGCAGGTCTTAGTTTATGTGAAATGGGTCGAATGGTTTGTTTTTACTCACTTATGGGACGTGAGCATTTCTGGCTGGTCCCAGCAACTATTGTCCTATTGTCGCGAAGGTAGTGGTGAGCTGCCTTCTTGAACTGCTGCAGCTGGGGCCTGTACAGATTTTTAAATTTTAGAAGAAAGAGAGGTGGTCTTGTTGAAATATAAAATCCTGGAGGATTGATGGGGCTGTAATTGGGATGATGTGGCATTTTCTGCCCCCCCCCCCCCCACCGCAATTGTGGGGCAGTCTACAATGAGGGACCATGGTTCAGAAGTGAGTAGCCCCCCAGCCATAATCAAGATGGAGATGAGAAAGAGTTTCTTTTAAAGATCATTCAAGTTTGGAATTCTCTTCCCCAGCTAGCAGCAAAGGCTGGGCCATTGATTATGCGAGTTAGGAGGGTTTTGTTTCTTAAAAATTGACAGTTGAGGGCAGAAAGTAAGTGGAATTAAGGTCACAGTTGGATCAATATGATCTCGTCAAATGGTAGTTGGGGATTAAGGGGCCAAATGGCCTACGCATGCCTCTATCCCTTGTGTTCCTGTACATGGACACTGAAAGAAGTGGGTCGATAGTTCGGAATGATTGCTAGGTTTGACATTGGGCGTTTATGGCCTTTTTAAGGGGGAGAGGCGTTTCAGTAGAGAATGGTAAGAGGGGGAGGGGCAAAAAAATTTAGTTCAGTTCTATGAGCTCAGCTTGGGGCTGGCGATTGACTGACTTGGTTTCACAATCTAGTTGTAATCGTTCAGCCCATTGAATCCACACTGTCTCTCTGAAGAACATCTCACCCT
This sequence comes from Stegostoma tigrinum, assembly GCF_030684315.1. Classification (NCBI taxonomy): domain Eukaryota; kingdom Metazoa; phylum Chordata; class Chondrichthyes; order Orectolobiformes; family Stegostomatidae; genus Stegostoma; species Stegostoma tigrinum. Next base: position 3,414,942 of record NC_081394.1, on the reverse strand, counting down.
ATCCCTTATCTCTATAACCGTGCTGTTCCAATGGCTAACCCATCTGGCCTGCCCATCCCTGTTTCCCTCGGGTAATTTCTCATGCCCAATCCATCTTTGGACTTTTGGATGCAATGGAGTTATTGCCCTTAATCTCTCTTTCATTGCTCATTATCCATTAATCTATAGTAGACTCATGAACACAGGGCATGGAAAGCTCCTCCTACACTTTTGAGGTCATGGGCCCAAAGTTCCTTTTAAATCTTTTTGTAGACTCTCTACGTCACCTCAGACATGGCTCATTGGCTGAACCCAAGAATGTGTTTCGCTTTGGAAACATCATTCAATCCCATTTACTTCTTCCTTCCTCCCTCCCAGAAACCACGCTCCCCTCCCAGAAACCACTTTCCTCTCCCGGAAACAATCTGATTATATTTACTGTGCAGGGAGAGAGAAAGAGAGAGAGTTACTTGACCAAAGATAACAGCATTCTTGTGCTGTGTAGGAATTCTGCCTGGCATGCGTTTAAGAGACACCCTTTCATCTTCCTGCAAGCCAGTGAAGTGGAGGGGTGTGGTGTGGGGGACTGGAGCATTTGGGAGCCCTTTTTTTCTTCAAAAAGGCTGCTTTTCTAAGATGTTTCGAATATTGGCTTTGCTCCATTGATCAAGAATGCGAATATAAAATTCATATTCACTACATTTCCACTGAGCTGCTGCCTTAAGGCTGAGTGGTTAACACTGCTGCTTCATGGTGTCAGGGACCCTGGTTTGATTCCTATCTCGGGTGACTGTCTGTGTGGAGTTTGCACGATTTCCCTGTGTCTGCGTGTGTTTCCTCCTGGTGCTCCCGCATGCGCAAGTTAGGGTGGATTGACCGTGCTAAATTGCCCACAGTTTCCGGGGATGTGCAGAATAGTTGGGTTAGCAATGGGAAATGCAGGTTACAGGGTGCAGATACTCTGTGGAGGGTTGGTATGGACCCACTAGGCTGAATGGCCTGCTTCAACACTGTGGGGATTGGGTGATTCTGTGTTCTCAGGTGAGTGTAAAATATGCAACAGCTGCTATTAGAAGAATATGGACAGGAAAGAGTAAAACATCATTCGTTCCTTAAATTGCTGTCCACGCCATGAGGGTTGGTGTGGACTCGTTGGGCTGAATGGCCTATTTCCACACTGTAAGGATTCTGTGAAATGGTTTGTTTTCGCCTCCCACTCTCCTGTTTTTAGGGAATAGGATTTTACAGACTAATGATCCTTGCAGAGTGAACAGTATATTTGTCATCCTGCTGCCTTTAAAGGGGGTGGGGGGGGTCCTTTTAACTTGTAATTATACACAAGGGCATGTCTGTTCAATACCCAATATGACAGGTCCCTTGCGGATCTTCTATGTTTCTTTAAGAACAGAGGGGTTTTGAGATTCCCTCTGACACCATGAACCTTCATCATCACGCGATACTGAGTGCCTGGTTGCTATCATGTAGTCGTAGAGATTTACAGCGTGGAAACAGACCCTTCAGCCCGACTTGTCCATACTGCCCAGTTTTCACCAGTAATCTAGTGCCATTTGCCTGCGTTGGGTTCATACCTCCCCACACCTATCCTGTCCAAATATTTCCAGATGACCAAATTGTACTCACATGCACCATTAACTCTGGCAGCCTGTTCCAGACACTCACCACAATGCCTAAAACTGAAAGGTGCTACAGAAATGAAAGATCTTTTGCATGAAACTCCCTTGCAGTGTTTGCCCAAGGCTGCAACTCTTTGAACAGCCTATGACAATCTGAATGAATCTGCTGCTGATCAGATGCTTGTGTCTTCGGGGAATGTTTGTTTTATCGTCAGAGGGAATCCCCCCTCCCTCAGATCCAGTGAACGTACAAAACATTTGAACAGCTTTCTGTTTCTGTTGTGAGGAGAGAGATTTCACCTGTTTATTTACTGTTACAGAGTGTTATGGGACAGGAGGAGGTAATTTAGCCCCATTTCGATCATCATTGCTTTTTCTCCCTGTAGCCTTGTACTGCATGTAGCACCATCACACTTTCAAAGTTGCTTTATTTCTTTAAACTGCGGCTATTTTTGTTGCAGCTTTGTTTTATCAGACTGTAGCCATCTTTGTTGTTGAATTGTGGATGAGAGAGATAAATATCCTTCACTGACACCTCCCCCTCTCTCCCTATTTATTTCAGAACCCCCTTTCCTCCCCCACTTCTGAGGAGGCTCTAGGCCCGAAACGGCAGCTTTCCTGCTCCCCTGATGCTGCTTGGCCTGCTGCGTTCCTCCAGCTCCACACCTTGTCATCTATAGACAGATTGGGGTGTGGGTCCTTGTTCATGTTACAGCTGTAAGCAGTGCAAATAGGCCGAAGTACCTACAATGTATGTTGGGAAAAGCACTGTAGAACTGAAATTGTCTTTCCAAATGAGATGTTACATTGAGAGAGACACACAGGCACACACCACATGGGTGCCGTGGTCCCCCAGTGTCTATATCACCCTCTCAACCAGCAATGCTAAAACTGATGGCCCAGTCACAGCCTGCTAGACCTAGTGTGTGCACAGTGTCCTGGCATTTCCTACGTAGCAACAGTGATGACACCTCGGATACTTGACTTTTTATGGAAAGAAAATCCCTTGGAATGTCCCAAGGTCACATAGGGCACTCTTAAAAATGCATTTCTTTTTTGAGTGTAGTCCTGTTCTGTTTCGAAAGGGAAATGGAACAGTAAAGGATAACTTTAGCCATGTTTTGAGATGAATGAATAAAGTGCCAACGTTTGTGTGTCCACCCTGGATGGTCAGTTAGCTTGGGTGGGTGTAAGTGGATGATATAAAGGAAGTCAGAGCAGACCTGTTAGAAGTACAAAATAAAATTAAATAGTCAGTATGACTTCATGAAGGGAAAATCTTACCTGACAAATTCACGGGCTTTTTTTTAGTGGTAATAATCTAGAAAGGGGAAGCAAAACTGGCAAATGTAATATTTGGATTCCTACAAATGTGTTAAATAAATTACCAGGCATAAGCCTACTTAATAGACAGCAGACCAGGGTGGCACAGTGGCTCAGTGGTTAGCGCTCGCCTGGGAACCGGGTTCAATTCCTCCCCTGCGGTTTTCTCCCACAGTCCAAAGATGTGCAGCCTAGGGTGGGTTGACCAGGCTAAATTGCCCACAGTGTTCAGGGGTGTGTAAATTAGGTGGGTTATAGGGGATGGGGGTGGGTTATAGGGGATGGGGATGGGTCTGGGTCTGGGTGGGTTGCTCTGAGGGTTGGTATGGACTTGTCGGGCTGAAGGGCCTGTCCCCACACTGTAGGGATTCTATGATAGTATGAGACCATGGGTTTGGTATATTAACAAGGATAGAGGATTGGCTAAGGAAGATGTTTTTAGATTGGTAGTGTATGATGAGTGCTGGGTTGTTTATTGTATAGTGTTTGCTTGGGTGATGGAGTGAACAAGTATCATCAAGTTTGTGGATGACATTAAGGTGGGAGGGCAGGTAATGAGGGCCACACAAGCAGGTAAGAGGCACATATAGAAATTTCTGCAACTGAAGTTTCTGAGGAAGGGTTACTCGGCTTGAAATGTTAACTCTGATTTCTCTCCGGCGTTACCAGACCGGCTGACCTTTTCCAAAAGTTTCTATTTTTATATCTGATTACAGCATCCGCAGTTCTTTCAGTTTTACAGGTAGGAGAAAGGCAGGTACAGTGGGTCGGGGGTGGCGGGGTGGGTGGCGAATGCTTGGGAAATGGATGAAAATGTGGAGTTGCATACTTCTTTTGGCAGGAAGAATAGAGGAGCTAAAAACTATTTAAATGAAGAAAGAGAGGGATTGGGAACCATTGTGCGCGAATTGCGAGGAAAGCTAGCATCCAAGTTCAGGGGGTGATCGGGAAGGCAACTAAAGTGTTGGCCGCATTTATTTAAAGGGGAATGCGGTCTATTGTGAGGAAAACTATACAAAGCACTAGCCAGACCCCAAGCTAGGAAACTGAGCAGTTCTGTTCTCCTTATTGAAGGAAAGATAGGTTGGCATTGGAGGCAGAGAAGATTCATTTGGGTGATCTTGGGTATGGAGAGACCCTCTTATGGAGGAGAGGTGGAGTAGATCAGGCCTGTCACTCATTGGAGTTTAGAATAATGAGAGGCAATGCTGTTGAAACACAAGATTCTTGTGATAGGGTAGATGTGGAGAGGTTGTCCCCCCTCGTGGGAGACTGTAGGAACAGTGCCACATATCCAGCTAAGGGGCTCCACAGAGACGGTGAGGAATTTGTTTTGAGGGTAATGAACGGGTGAGGGTCGGTTTAGCTCAGTTGGCCAGATGACCGGTGTGTGAAGCAGTGTGATGCCAATGTTATGGGTTCATGCCCCACGCCGACTGAAGTTGCCACGAAGGATCCTCCTCCTCTCCCTCTCCCCTCACCTGAGGCATGGTGGCCCTCGGGTTAAACCACCACCAGCCATCTTTCTGTCTCTCGTTAGAGAGCAACCCTACGGCCTGGTAAGACTATATGGCAACTTGATTTGAGTGAATGTAAGGCATTTTTTTATTACTTTTGAGGCTGGGTTATTGAGTATATTTTGAGGCAGAGAGAGATTTTTAATCAGTAAGGGGAATGAAAGGTAAAAGCAGGCAAGTGGAAGTGGGGGGGTCATGTGATCAATCGAGCGGAACTTCTCCACTGCTAAAGACTAGAGGAACTTTTGAATAAACCACAGTTTCCCTTTTGTGAATTTGACCTATTGTCCCACGTGGAATGGTTTAACACATGATGCTTTTTTTAAACGTCAGACTTTCATTTTTTTTTTAAAATTGAGACTTCACTGGTGTGGTTTCTGATGCTCTCTGAATGTAATTGCAGATTGCGGTGGAGCATTTTAGCTGGTGTTTGCGCAGTGCATCCTAGCCAGCGCTCCAACTCTGCGCCTTGTGCGATGTCAGCACGGGCTAATATTAGCAAAAAGGCCAGTCAATTCTGAGCAATCTATTTTTAAGAGAGGATATCGAGAGGAGTTTGCGAAGGGAATAGCCAAGCTTAGGCATCGGGGCCCTGAGGACGAGAGGTGGGAATGATGGAAACTGGAGGGAGGTGTGCAAGAAACCGCGCTGGGTGGTTTGATACAGATGGTTGCTAAGGTTTTAGGCTTTAGACCCATCAGCCCACATCCCTTGGTTGACCCCAGTTTCTGGACACTTTAGAGAGCAATGTGGCCGAGAGCTTTTGAAAGCAATTGACAGAAGTGGGCTCCATCATTCACTTGTCTGAAGGAAAGGTCAAGCCTGCGTTTATGTAGTGCTGTGTTGCCACCCCGGGAGATTCTAATGGGTTTCCCCAGAGACAGGACTGGTTCATATGGGGAAAAATGGAAACCAATTTACGGACAGCAACAGAACGAAATGAGTTGAGAGATCAGATCGTTGGATAAAGGTTAAACTGTTGACTACGGTCAGCTCATCACCCGTGCTGCTGTTTTCTGTGAGAACCAAAGCATGGGCTCTATTTTAACGTTTAATCTAAATGATTGTACTGTACCACCCGAGTGCTGCTGTTCGTACAGTGTGGAAACAGGCCCTTCGGCCCAACAACTCCACACTGACCCACAGAGCATCCCACTCAGACCCATTCCTCTCTAAACCCACCTCATCTGCACATGCCTGGACACTATGGGCAAGTTAGCACGGCCAATCCACCCTAACCTGCACATCTTTGGACTGTGGGAGGAAACCGGAGCGCACCGGAGGAAACCCATGCAGACACTGGGAGAATGTGGAAACTCCGCACAGACAGTTACCCGAGAGTGGAATCGAACCCGGGTCCCTGGCACTGTGAGGCAGCAGTGCTAACCACTGAGCCGCCGTGACACCCCATAACGTCATAGTTCCGTTCTTGCATGCTGTAGTGTTGTAAGAAAAGTGTGCAATAGCCACACCGTTTAAACTAAATGGGGTCAGAACTGTGTTACAGCCAATAACAAAGTTTGTGTTTGCACAAATAGTGGTCTACAATCTTTAATCACATTCAATCCAATTTTCGTTGAAGAAACGCGCATTAAAGCTGAACCAACTGTACCAGCTGGGAGCGTGGTCCAGGGCTGTAATGTACACTCAAGTCACTGGAGTGTGCACTGAGCTATGCCTAACAGTGCAGCTCACGACCTCTCCTTTTTAGATCATTGCATTTCTAATTGTTGTGACCTTTGGTCCAGTGTGTTACTTGCTGTCGACATTCTCGTGCCCCACTTTGCTGCCTATTGAGGGTTGGAAATGGATATGTTATCTTCTGTATACTCATGAGGTAATGTTGCATTTCCTACCCCACGCAGACACACCCAGACTAACACTTGCCTGTCGAACAGGTTTGCTTCATGTCCACAAGAAGGGTGCAGTCATTTTCAGAATTCCAACAAATATCTGCCTCACCTCCCCTTTCTTTCTTTCCTTTTCTTCCTCCGCCTCCTCCGTCCCTCTTTCCTCATGAGTCGTGCATGCCTCTATGCCCAAAATTTCCCCATGAGCTGGATTTTTGGGATCTTGCTGTTCCTTGTAACTCCAGGTTGCTTGCTTTTGGTGACGCTGTGACTGACCTGTGGTTGACCTGATGGTTTCTGTTAATGCTGCTGCATTGGACAGGTGTCTGTTTGAGGGAGCCACCTTTTTCAGCCCCCGTTCACAGAATCAAACTAAATGATCACTAACCACGGAAATGCAAGTGGGTGTTGTGGTTTCTTGTAATAAGCATGTTGGTCGTCATCTTGGATTGCAGTGCAATCCTATCAGACTCGCTGTATCCTGTTTGATACGACAGAGGTGTGTATTTACCACTTGAATGCAGATAGAAGCGGCCTTGGAAATTCGGGAAGAGCAAGCGTAATATCGCCTTAGCGTTTTCAGCACAGAAACAGGCTGTTCAAGCCAATAGTGTTGCTATAACAATCGGATACTGAACTCCAGGTTTAAAACTGAGAAGGTAGATGTGCGGATATTCTCCGTGTGATGGGATTGGATTGTTTTTTGGCTAAAATAGTTTCAGGCCTGGTCTCGGACTTTTATTACTACTTCTGCATCAACATTTGTGTTTTAAATAGTTCCTCAAACACGATAAACCCTCTGGTGAAAGAGGGTCTTCATCCAGAACCAAACTGTATCTGCTCAAATGGGGAGGCAGTGCGTCACTGGAGCAATTAGGGAGAAAGGGCGTGAGAGCTAGAGAAGGGTTAGGGTTAAATTTACGTCTGTGCCACAATGTGCCTCTCTCCCGGATCATGTTAACTGTCTGGAATGCCATCCCGATCAGTATTGTGTGTGATTGTGTATCCCCAAGATGGGTTTGTCGTGAAGATAACAGGGGATTGAGTTTGAGTCGTGAGATCTTGTTGCAGCTCTATAAAACTTTGGTTAGACCACACTTGGAATACTGCGTCCAGTTCTGGTCGCCGTATTATAAGAAAGATGTGGATGCTTTGGAGAGGGTTCAGAGGAGGTTTACCAGGATGTTGCCTGGACTGGAGGGCTTATCTTATGAAGAGAGGTTGACTGAGCTCGGTCTCTTTTCATTGGAGAAAAGGAGGAGGAGAGGGGACCTAATTGAGGTATACAAGATAATGAGAGGCATAGGTAGAGTTGATAGCCAGAGACTATTTCCCAGGGCAGAAAAGGCTAACACAAGGGGTCATAGTTTTAAGCTGGTTGGAGGAAAGTATAGAGGGGATGTCAGAGGCGGGTTCTTTACACAGAGAGTTGTGAGAGCATGGAATGCGTTGCCAGCAGCAGTTGTGAAAGCAAGGTCATTGGGGACATTTAAGAGACTGCTGGACATGCATATGGTCACAGAAATTTGAGGGTGCATACATGAGGATCAATGGTCAGCACAACATTGTGGGCTAAGGGCCTGTTCTGTGCTGTACTGTTCTATGTTCTATGTGCCAAACCACCTTTTTTTTCCTCAGGGCTGTCTACAGTTCTTGTGCACTGTTGACAGTTACCTTTGGGATTTTGTGTGGTGTGGACATACCCGAGCCAACAGGGTTGTGTTGGATTCCTCTGCGTGTTGCATTGTGTGGGTTCTGCTGGAGTCACTCTGCAGTTGTCCGTGAATTTTGAGCGAGCGTACCTGTGAAGTAGTAAATGGGAGTGCGGTGGGCAAGACCATGTTCTTGAACTCTCTCTCGCTTGTGCACCCTCACCCATGCTGTCCCTTTCTGTATGGTTCGCGCTCTCTCTCCACATGTGGCAGTGTTATTGAACCCACTGAACGAATCAGGAGTTTATTTTTGTGAAATGAAACAAGCTTCGAAACCTCCCCTCCTCCTGGCCACATGCCAAAACCAGCCCAGCTAGTCCCCACCTCCCTAACCATTCCTCCCACCCCTATCCCGCTAGTCTCGTCCTGTCCCCCGACCTGTCCATTCTCTCTCCCCCCCCCCCCCCCCCCCCCCCGCTGACCTACCCCCCTCCAACTCCCCACCTACACTTACCTTCACTGGCTCCATCCCCGCCTCTTTGACCTGCCTGTCTCCTCTCCAGCTATCTTCTCCTCTATCCTTCTTCTATCACCCTCCCCCTCTCTCCCTATTTATTTCAGAAGCCCCTTCCCCTCCCCCATTTCTGAAGAAGGGCCTCGGCCCAAAACGGCAGCCTTCCTGCTCCTCTGATGCTGCTTGGCCTGCTGTGTTCATCCAGCTCTACACCTTGTGATCTCAGATTCTCCAGCATCCGCAGTTCCTACTATCTCTGTATCCATTAAGTTGGCTGAGAATCGGTTGGGTTACGCTGGGATAACAATGTTTAATTATTTTTGTTTTCAAAAAAAAATGTCTTTTTGCTTTGGATGGGGTGATACCTGTAATCAGACAATTGATCATCCGAGCCTGCTCCACCATTCAGTGTAGGATCATTGCAGGTCGTCTGGTGGACCAGTGGCTCAGTGGTTCATGCTGCTGCCTCTCAGCGCCAGGGACCCGGGTTCGATCCCTCCCTTGGGTGAATGTCTGTGCGGAGTTTGTACATTCTCCCCGTGTCTGCGTGGGTTTCCTCCGGGTGCTCTGGTTTCCTCCCACAGTCTCACAAAGGTGTGCAGGGTAGGGTGGGTTGGCCATGCCAAAGTGTCCGTTCCTGAATGTGAAGTGGATGAGCCACAGGAAATGCAGGGTAGTAGATTGGGTATGGTGGGATGCTGTTCAGAGGGTTGGTGAAAACTCAATGGGCTGAATGGCCTGCTTCCGCATTGTAGGAATTCTATGATTCTATATTTGATTCATATTCCTGCTTTCTTCTCTGATGCCTTTTTAAACCTAAAGCTGCATCTATTTCTTATTTAATTTTATTCAGTGACAGCCTTCTGTGATCGAGAATCCACAGATTCACCATCTTCTCATTGAAGAAATATTTCCTCATCTCTGTCCTAAATGGTCTGCCTTGTGTGAGACTGTGTCTGTCTCCTGGCTCTAGTCTGTCCAGCCCTGTGTAGAATTTTATACATTTCAATCAGATTCCAACACCGCCCCCACCTCCCGGCCCATTCTTCTGAAGTCCGGTTCAACTGGGCTTGTATTCACTAATCTCTCCTCATGAGACAGCCAGATGTTGGTTAAGTTGGGCATATGATTTCCATTATCACTAACTAACCAATGGCATAGTGTAGGTTAGATGGGCTGCAGATTGGTTTCACAGGTCGGTGCAATATCGAGGGCCGAAGGGCCTGTGCTGCGCTGTTATGTTCTGTGAGGATCATCGGATGAATTTACCGGACACCTATTTCATATCCAGGGCTCTGTCCTCACGGTCTCCTCCTGACGTTCTGTATGAAATTTGAAATTCCGCTAACCCCTCACCATTTCCCATTCCCACCCCACACCACCCACTTTCAAAGTTCTCACCTGGTTGCTTCCATCCCGTCCCTACTTCAGTAATGTCCTCCAGCTACTTGACCTGTGGTGTAAACACAGCGGCGACAAGAGCAGTTCAGAGGCTGGGAATCCTGCAGCGAGTAACTCCCCTCCTGACTCTCTCTTTCCCACCTCCCCCCCCACCAAAAGCCTGTCCCACCATCGACAAGGCACAAGTCAGGAGTGGGATGGAATACCCCCCACTTGCCCCTGGATGGGGGCAGCTTTAACAACACTCAAGAAACTTGACACCATCCAGTTCAAAGTTTTTAGAACGAAAGTCTTTTCTTTGTACTTGGAACACTGTGTGGAAAGGCAGTTTGAGAAAGCCAGGATGCCACCCTTTTTTTTCTGAATATCAGAGTGGGGAGTTGAATAAATCTGTTTTGTTCTGCTTTCCTGAAAAATCTTCAATCTTGGTTCATCCTGCCTCTGGGATTCTAGTGAGCAGTCTTGGGTCTCGCCAAACACACCCCCCCCACCTGCCCCGCAGTGTGCTTTGAAAAGATCAGAGGGTAGTATGGGGGTAGGGAGTGAAGTGGTGCAGTTATATTCGATCTACTACCACATATTGAAATAGTGAAAAGTATTGTTTCATAAGCTGCTCGTGAAAGAGTTGCCACTCTGTCAGATGCCATTTTGGACCTCCCGTTATACTGCTTGAAATTACTTTATTTTGAAACCTATTTAAGTAATGTGGTTCGTTTCATTATTTGCATTGTTCTGAGAGTTTGAGTAGGGAGGGCTCGGACGCAGTAGTTTCGGGGAAATACGATCTTGTTTTAAACGTTGAGGGTTTATCAGCGCCGCAGGCTCAAAGCGAGGGGCAGGGCTCAGGTTCGGAGTCTCCTGGGTAAGAGGTCTGTCATTCCTCACAGATGAGGTGGAATTCTTTTGTCACTTGGAGGGTTGTGAGCTGTTGTAGAGTTCGGGGGCTGTGAATACAGAGTTCTTCAGTAGTTTTGAGACTTTTTTTAGGGCTGTTTAGGAATGTTTGAGTGTTTTGAATTCTTGGCCTTTGTTGTAAGTGGAAGAGAATGGAGTGTGGGGCAGCTGTCTCTGATCATGGGCTAGTGTCTTGTCATGAACTTCCCGTCTCTCTGGTTCTCCTGAGTACCGGTGATAGCAGTTAAAGCAGCTCTACTGCTGGTCAAGTTATCAGGCTACAAGGGCCAAGCACTGGGTTCTCAATGAGAAACACTGACGTCGGTGATCCTCTTCTTTCTCTACCCCTCTGTTTGACTTTATCTTCATAGAATCCCTCCAGTGTGGAAACAGGTCATCAGGTCCCACCCATTCCTCCAATTTCTCATGTCTAACCCACCTAACCTGTGCATCCCTGGGCACTATGGGTAATTTAGCACGGCCAATCCACCCTAACCTGCACTTCTTTGGACAGTGGGAGGAAACTGGAGCAAACCCATGCAGACACGGGGAGAATGTGCAAACTCCACACAGACAGTCGCCTGAGGCTGGAACTGAACCCGGGTCCCTGGCACTGTGAGGCTGCAGTGCTAACCACTGAGCCACCGTGCCGCCCCATCTGATAAAAAGCAAACATATTTGAGAATTGAATGTTCCACTGGTACAAAACCAGATGACCTGATCACACTTTTGTGCTTTCTCCATTCCATAACTCGGAAAGACATTGCTAAGTTCACAGATTGTGTGCTCCCTCTTTTATTTTCCTTTTTTTTTAATCCCTCTGTGTGTGTGTGTGTGTGTGTGTGTGTGTGTGTGTGTCTGCCTCCTATCACCAACACGTTCCATGGTATAAAGGGCTTTTATTTTTATTTTGGACAACTTTTAACTGATGACTGACACGAGTGGGTCGGAGGTCAGTAGCTGCGACCCCTATCGCTTTACCAGCTCTGATCCTGTGAGAGTGTGGGCCAGCGCCCTGATCCTGACCGACCCTGCAGTGGAAATAGCAGCCAGCCTGAAGCTCCTCGCCAGATCAATGACAGTCGCATCCAGTTCGATTGGCCTGCGAATGCCGAATTTCATCAGTTTCTCCTCCCTCCACCCCCAGTGTGTTTGTTTGTTTATTTATTGGTTCGTTATCATTCAAAGGGCAGTTGAGAGTGAAGCACACCTCTGCAGGAATAGTCTCCTGTAGGCTAGCCCGAGCGAGGATGGCAGATTCCACCCGCCCCCTCTCTTTTTTTTAAAGGGGTCTCGCAGCAATTCATTGTTATATTTAATTGGATTGAAATCCCACCAGTTGCTGTGTAGTTAGACTGAAAGGGTAACTTGCTGAGTGAGGCCTATTGGAGGTGCTGGGCCAGACTCTCCCCGCTCTCCTCCTGCGCCTGTTTGTAAATCCCTGTTATTTTGGGCTAGGGCAGTTGAAGTGCTTACAACCCGACAGGATCAGCGCCAGACCTCCCCGGGGTGGGAGAAACTCAGCTTCGAACTCACCCACGTGAAGGTGTACTTGACTCGGAAACACATTTGCGAATTTAAAAACCCTGGGAGCCACAGAAGTGCTCCCTCCTGAGTTTTACCTCCTTCAACTGGTTCAGTATTGCTTCCCCTTCACAGCTGGTACTTGTTCTATGTTCCTGCTTATTCTTTCACCAATCTGCCATGTTTTATCTCTTTTTTCCTCTCTCTTTCTCTCTCTTTTTCTCTTCCCCTCCCCTCCACCTTCTGGTCTTTCCCCTGCTCCTCCTTCTTCCTCTCTTTTATTTATTTTCTCCCCTGCCCAGCCCTGACCAATTTTGAGAACTTGATGGTGAAGGCTAACCATGTTACTCGGTTTCTGAGCGAACTGGGAGTCTTTAGTTTTTTCTGTGTGCGGCATCTCCTGTTGCCGTGGGATCCAGGCGGCTAACTACTAAGTTTTTTGAGATGAAGTTTTCATGGCTGTGCTCCAAACAACTTGTTGTTCTGAGACGATTCGCAGGAACACTTGAGAGAGAGAGTGACAACCTGTCAACTTTTGCCGTAGTCTGTCTCCTTCACATTCCCTCCCGTTGCCTGGCTGAGCTCCATTCTCTCATCACCCCCCAGCCACAGTATTGGAGGGTCCCTACTGAGGGAGCAGCCATCTTTCAGATGGGACCTGAGATTAAAGCCCCCAGTGAAAACTATCCCTGTGGCTATCTCTTTTGTTTTGAGAAATCAACATTAGTGCCATTTCCCTGGTGTCCCGTAACCAACGTAGTTAAGTGAAGTCCTCACCAAAACAGGTTACAGCCACCTCCCTGTTTGTGGGATTCTGCTGTGCAGCCTGGTGGCTCAGTGGTTAGCAACCATTGCCTCACAGCGCCAGGGACCCGGGTTCGAATCTGGCGACTGTCTGGATTTTATTGTCCCCGTGTCTCTGCATGTTTGCTCCGGTTTCCTCCCATAGTCCAAAGGTGTGCAGGTTTGGATGGATTGGCCGTGATAAATTGCCTGTAGTGTCAGTGCGCTGGTTGGATCATCGGAGATGTAGAGCAAGGAACAGATCCTTTGGTCCAACTTGTCCATGTGGACCAGTTATCCTGAATTAATCCAGGCCCGTTTGCCAGCGTTTGGCACACATCCCTCTTACACCCTTCATGTTCATGTGCCCTTCCAGATGCCTTTTAAATGTTGTAATTATACCAGATGACTCCTCTTCCTCTGGCAGCTTGTTCCATACACACACTACTCTTTGCCCCTTAGGTCCTTTCTGAATCTTTCCTGTCTCATCTTAAACCACTGCCCTCTAGTTTTGGACTCAACTATCCTGGGGATAAAACGTTAAACTATTCACTGTATCCATGCTGTTTATGACTCTATTAACTTCTCTATAAGGTCGCCCCTCAGCCTCTGACGCTCCAGGGAACATAACAACTCGATTATTCACTGAACTGGTCATCCTGGTGCTACACTAACAAACTATATGCAAGATTGAGAAAACTTTCCAATAGGACAAGAGAGTTTAAATATAATCAAAGGAGCTCCTCCAGCCACACCTCCCTTGGCCTTCCACAAATCATAGCCGTGGCACCCTGTTCATTCACAAATAGCCCTGACGAGGGTGGATTAGCCCAGGGGAAATGTGGAATTACAGGGATGAGGTATGGGGTGAGGACATGATGGGCCGAATGGACTCTTTGACCGGTAGGGATTCTCTCTCTGATTTCCCATGTAGAGCCAGTGCCCGGTCTTCTGATTTTGAAGTTCTTTTACTCCGTCTGATATAAAATATTCAAAGGTTGTCTCACTGGCTTTAATTTCCACTTTCCCTGGCTTGGTCAGGTTTGCTCCGGTTATTAGTGACCAAGAGCAGTTCTGGTGTGATATAACCAATTTTTTTTTTGCTAAAACATAATGCTTGCAAAAATCTTAACCTGCCCAATGCCGACCCTTGTAGGCGAACTGGATTTTGTGGTGTTGACCGACTGTGCTCCCCCCGCCCCAGCAACTTCCCTGAGCTAGCTAACTGTGCTCTGAGGCAAGGTTTTGACCTCCCTCAAATACTTCTAGTCCATACCTTCTAATTCTGACGCTGTTCACTCTCCAGCGTGTGGTGAGAGGTGTGCAGCACGGGAACAGACCCTTCGGCCCGACCTGTCCGTGCTGAGCAGACGTTCAGAATTCAAGCTAGTCTCATTTGGCCCATAGTGGGAGGTGTGTTGCTTGGTTTAGGAGGTTGGGGGTGTGGGGGATGTAAGTAAAGGTCTGAGACCTGAGCCAAGGGGTAATACTTTTCAACACTTCATCACCCACTTTGGGTCAGGGAAATACGAAACCCAGTCTTTATTGGTTGCGGGGGGTGGGGGGGGGGATGCAACAGATTGATTGATTGGGAAACCCGATGGGAGGGGTTGGTGCTGACGAAGTGGAGGGCGGGGTGGTTTTGGACAGTGGTGGAACAGGCCCAAGGGTTAAAGGGGAGGATCACCTCCAATTTCCCCAGTTGTGGATAATGATGCCTTGGGTTCTCGCTGCTTTACTCTGCTTGTGTTTTTTTTTTCTCTCTCTTTCCCCTCTGCCCCATTCCACCCGACAGTTTGCGATGCTCAGAATGTGAAAGTGGAACCCTTCGTTAGTGGGTTTGTGGGGCAACCGGCGACCCTACGGTGCCAGATCGTCGACCCCGACAGAACGCTTCAGATCACGCAGGTTACTTGGATGAAGGACCCCACCACCAGTAAGATCAACCTGGCTGTGTACAACCCCGACTATGGCACCAACTACCCCACCGATACCGGTGGCCGGATTCACTTCCGCCACGTCACCGACGGAGACGCCACGCTGATCATCGATCGCCTGGAGATGGCGGATGATGGGATTTACAGCTGCGAGTTTGCCACCTACCCTGATGGTAACCAAGATGCTACCACCAACCTGACCGTTCTAGGTAGGGGAAAATGCCAAAGCCTTCCTTCGACCCTCCAGTTTTTCCACCACATACACATACGGTGGCTTTGAGCTGGAGCTGAGCTCTGTCTCCACCTTGCCTGCCTCTCTCCACATCACTGGATCCCCCAATGCCAACAGCCTGGGGATCACCATTGAACTGGCCTTAACACACAAACATAGTGACTACAAAACCTGGTCAGAGCCTAGGAATCCTACAGCGAGTAACTCCCCTCCTGACTCGCGCGCGCCCCCCCCCACCACACCATCGACAAGACACAAGTCGGGAGTGCGATGGAATATCCCCCCACTTGCCCCTGGATGGGGGCAGCCCCAACAACACTCAAAAAGCTCCACACCATCCAGGACAGAGCAGCCCCCGCTCGATCGGCCCCACATCCACAAACATCCCATCCCCCCCCCCCCTGCACGACACTTAGCCTCAGCAGTGTGTACCATCTACAAGATGCGCTGCCGAGATTCACCAAAGATTAAACAGCACCTTCCAAACTTGCCACATTTTGCCATCCAGAAGGACAAGGGGCAGCAGGTACATGGGAACACCACCTCCTGCAAGTTCCCCTCCCTCCCCATCCTGACTTGGGAATATATCGCCGTTCCTTCAGTGTCGCTGGGTCAGAATCCTGGAATTCCCTCCCTAAGGGGCATTGTGGGCCAACCCACAGCACACTGACTGCTGCGGTTCAAGAGGGCAGCTCACCCCCACCCTCTCGAGGATGGGCAGTCAACGTAGGCTCTGTCAGCGATCCTCACATCCTGTGAAACAACTATAAGAGGCCATTCGGCTGTCTGGGCTCGTACTGGCTCTCTTTTGCAAGAACCCTATCCATTCTGTTCGGCCCTCGCCATTTTATTTCCCCCCCATTTTGTGGTGGAGGCCAAGGATTTGTGAAGTGCTGAACCTCCTAGTTCCCAGGGAAAGTTGCCTCTCAAAGCATTGTGACTCTGAATGGGGTGCTCTGCCAGTCAGCCCTGTTGGTGTGTGGGGCTGGGGGGACAGGAGTCACCTACAGAGGCCGGAGGGAGGGCAGATCACCTTCTCTTCTAAGTGGGACACAAGCGAGGCTTCCAACCGCGATCCTAAATCCTTGCCATCACCTTTTTTCCAGGCTAGCTTTGTCGTCTTGTTTTGAGGTGGGGGTGGAGGGGAGTGTTACGAGAAAAATGCAGAGTCGCTTTCTTCAAAAGGGTGGGGTGGGGGAGGGCGATTTTGAATTTGAGTAAATGCCTGATTGTTGATCCCAGGCCTGAGTCGCTCTAACCAATGATAACCTCATGTTCTGGAGAGCAAGTGAAGTTCTGGGAGGGGTGGGGTTTGACCCTCCTGGAGAGGTCCACTCGATCCTCGCGGTGGGTTCACGGGGTGGGCCTTGGTGTCTTGAACCCCCCCCCCCAGTATCTTTTGCTCATTGTTTATTTCTCCCCTCACCACGCAGCCAAACCTGTGAACATTGGTAAAGCGATCCCAGTCAAAGCTGGACACACTGAGGTCCCTGTGGCCATGTGTGCCTCAGTGGCTGGAAAACCGCCAGCCTCCATTACCTGGTCCGAGGGCTCCGGCAACGTCTCCGAAACCACCATCAAACACAACAACGGCACCTTCACTGTGAAGAGCGACTACATGCTGATTCCCAGCGGCGAGAACAACGGGGAGCGGCTGACCTGTGTCATAAATCAGAAGGCACTAGAACGGCCTCAGACCATTCCCATCACACTCTCTGTGCAGTGTAAGTGCTCATGGGTGGGCGCAGCTAACTGCCCCATCCCATCACTGCCGAAATCGAACTTTCTCTAACCATTTCAATGTATCACTCTTTAGACGTTGTGCCCTCGAGAGTCATACAATTCCAAGAGGTTTATTGTGCATCCAGGCCCCCTGTGCCCAAACCTGTTGTTCTCAGGTTTTCTTGGTGAATAAGGCTATTGATGCGCTTGCAATTCTGTCTCTGTGTCTCTGTCAGTGTTAATTACTAATGTGTGTGCAAGCCCGCCTCTCTTTCCCCCGCCGCGCCTCTTTCCCGTCTCAGCACCAGGGATCTGGTCTCTGTTCCACCCTCCGCCAACTGTCTGTGTGATGTTTGCACGTTCTCCCCTCGTGTCTGGGTTCCTCCCACAGTCCAAAGATGTGTAGGTTCGGTGGATTGGCCACTGGCAAGGCAGGATTGTGGTGGGATCCTTGATCCTTGGGGAGGGTGGTGTCTAGATGGGCCAAGTGGCCCCCTTTCTGCATGATTGGAGTTCTATGATTTTTTTTCTTCCCCACATGAATGTATCAATGTTACCGAGACTTGGAGATCAGGGGAGGTGACCCAAAGCTTGGTCACACACAGAGCTTTCAACAGCCTTGTGAGGAAGGGGATTCCAGAGCTCAGGGCCTGGCAGCTGAAGGCATGGCCCCCGATGAAGGAATGATAGGAATCACAGTATGGGGCTGGAGGTGGTGACAGAGATAGGGAGGGGGCTGGAAGTGGTGATAGGGATAGGGAGGGGAGGGCTGTGGAGGCGGTGACAGAGAGGGGGAGGGCGATGTTGTAGGGGGCCAGACGAGGGGGTGCTGGAGGCGGTGACAGAGAGAGGGAGGGTGATGCTGTAGGATGCCGGAAGTGGTGACTGAGAGGGGTGGTGTTGGGAGTGGGGTAGCTGGAGGCAGTGACTGAGAGGGGGAGGGATGGTTTTGGATGTCGGTGTGAGGATCCCAAAGCAGGAATGAGTATTTTTGCTCCTGGATCTGTTTGGGGCATGGTGCAGAACTTTTCTGTAAATCTGTGTCTGTGTATCTCTGAATTTCTAGATCTGCCTATCGTGATCATTGAGGGATATGACGAAAACTGGTATCGGGGCCGGGAGCATGCTTCATTGACTTGTAGTGCCAAAGCCAACCCTCAGGCTTCAAATTACAAATGGCTCATGTGAGTGTTAAATTCCTGAAGCAAGTTAACTTTTTATTTTGATCTTGTCGAAGATGTGTTGAGAGGAAAATGTGTGAACATCCAGAATGCGGGATCCAACAGAGTGTCACTGGTATTTTTGGTAAATGGTCCAGCACAGCTGGTTAATGAGGCCACTCGGCCCTCCAGTCCTGTTGCTGGCTGTGCTCTGAGGGTGGCTCATCTGAAGTATGGAGCGTAATGAGTTAAATCGAGGGGTCCCCTTAGCCCAACAGAAAGTCTAACTTAGCTTTCTGGCTTTCTCTTGCAAACACTCCTCTCCCCGTCCCTGAAACGCAGCACGTTTGTTGCCTGTGTCTAATGGGTATCGTTTCCCAAATTTCTCCAGAGTGGGTCCAATATCCGTTTGCCTTTATTGATTTTTCTGCGCGCAGATAACTCTCGTCTCTTTTCTTTTTAGTTTGGCTTCTGCGGTTCCCTCGCTTTACCTTTTACTCTGCAGTGGGTCCAGTCTAGATGACCTGTCCCTTCCTCACGTTGAGCCCCTGATTCCAGCAGTTTTGCCCCTTTGCACATTTTTCCCCTGATGCCGCTCACTGTTCGCAGCCCTGGTCTAAACTAACCATGACCTGACTGAGGGTCACGGACCGAGCGATCCTTCAGTGAAGGGTGAACAGCAGCCTATCTTGAGGAGACCTCATTTAAGGTGAAGAGCAGGAGGTTTAGAGGGGATTTGAGGCAAGGAAGGTTTTTACCCAGAGGCTGGTGGGGTGATGGCTGAAATGCACTGCCTGGGAGGGTAGTTGAGGGAGGAAACCTCACATCTTGTAAAAAGTACTTGGATGTGCACTTGGAATGTCATACCATTCAAGGCTATGGGTCAAGTGCTGATAAATGGGATTAATGCAGAACTGATGCCTTGCAGGCCCTTTTCTGGACCTTCCAATATGTGACTGAGTGTTCAACCAGCAGCTCCAGTGCCGTCGTCAATCATAGATAATTGGAGCTGATGAAGGGTCTAGGCCCGAAATGTCCTCCTTAATCGTGTTTGCACACCCTGTTTGGTTTTTTTTCCCTTGTTTTTCCTTCTGTTTTAAAACTAACCCTTGACTGGATTTGCTGGCCAAGTCATGCCGTCTCCTTGTGGCTTTGGATTAATCCGATTCTGTGGCTCCAGCCCCGGTGAGAGTCCTGCGCAAAATGACATTCTGCTTGCTACCTTGCCCCATCTCTTTCTGACAGTGCCGCCTCCCTCTCTCCATAGGAACGGGGAACCCCTTCCTTCCAATGTCCAGGTGGATGGGCACCAGCTGACTGTCAAGGGCGTGGATTACTCCGTCAATGGCACTTTTACCTGCCAGGCTACCAACAACATGGGCACTGGTCGTGCGAAGTTGGACATTGTAGTCCGTGGTGAGTCCTGTTCTTCCAGTCGGAGATCTGATCCCGAGATTGCGCGCTCATCCGAGGTTATTTGGGAAGAGAGAGGGGGCAGGGGAGCCCTGGTCAGTTTTCCTGAACCTAGTTGACCTCGTTTCTAAGGAATTTGGTCCGAGGCAAGCTCCCCATTGTTCCTGAATAGGAATTGCGATACCAAAAATGCTTCTTTTTCTAAACCCTGTTTATTTGTAGGCTGTATAATTTTTGCAAATAATGGAAAGACCTAACTTTGTTTAGCATTAACCCTGAGCAAAGCTTGAATGAGAACATTGATGTAGTTATAATCCACTTCCATTTGACTGTTTGTTTTGTTGCTTTGAGTGTTAAATATTTGACTGTGTATATGGCACTGTCCCAAGGATGGAGAGGCATTTTGGACTCTAAGATTATCGAAGATGACAGGATATGTTTAAGGAAGTGGTTGGAAAGACGAACAGTATTCAAGGCATTGATTTATAAATGTTGTGCTACAAAAACTCTGGTTAGGCCACAGCTAGAGTACCGCGTCCAGTTTTAAGAATGTTACGAAGGCGCAAGTGTGATATACAGGAATGGCCGATTTTTAATTTATAAAATAAGATGGGTTGGAGAAGTGGAGGTTGTTGGCACAAAGGGGAGATTAGATGTAGCTGTACAGGGTGAGACAAAATAGTCAAACTACTTCCATCAGCTGATAGCCCAAGTTGGCATGTACTGAACAATAGCACTAAGTTACACTTCTAACCTAGGTGTGATTTTCATCTTGTGTGGTTTAAATTATTCCCTGTGAAATTCTGGTAATTGTGTGTCTGTCCTGATTACCTCTGACAACTCGGCCTCTTGTATTTTTTTATTATTATCTTACTAATGATCCTGTTCCATATCACAATGTCGTTCACTCTGCTTGCTTCCCTTCTCTGGTTTTGCCAATTTTATCTTTTAAATCTGCATCACCCTGTTACCTAATAGTTCTTTTTCCTTCATGTTTTTAACCTGTCAAAACCCCCTGGAGATGTTGATAGCCTGTGTTAAATCTCATCTATAACCCTGACCTAAGGGACCAAGGATGTAATTCTTCGAGATTCCTGCCTCATGTGGACAGGGTGGTTAAGAAGGCATTTGCCTTCATTCCTCTGACCTTTTTAGCTCAGGAGAGGGCGCATTATATTGAAGTCGTACAGGATGTTGCTGAGGCCTCTTCTGGAGCACTGTGTGCAGTTCTGGTCACCCAGTCATAGGGAGGATACTATTAGGCTGGAAATGGTAATCTTTTCTGAATCGGGATGTTGCTTAAATTGCAGGGGTTTGAGATATTAAAAATAGTTTGGACAGGTTGGGACTTTTCTCCCTGGAGCGTCCAAAGTTGAGGGGTGACCTTAGAGGTTTATAAAATCATGAGCGACGTAGGTAAGGTGAATGACATGGGC
Source organism: Stegostoma tigrinum (assembly GCF_030684315.1). Taxonomy (NCBI): domain Eukaryota; kingdom Metazoa; phylum Chordata; class Chondrichthyes; order Orectolobiformes; family Stegostomatidae; genus Stegostoma; species Stegostoma tigrinum. The sequence continues at coordinate 3,393,971 of NC_081394.1, read as the reverse complement.
CTTTTTCCTCGGGTTGGGGAGTTCCAAAGCTGAGAGCATAAAGATTTAAAAGGGAGCTGAGGGGCAACATTTTCACCCACACCATGTTTGGCGGGTGGAATGAACTGCCAGAGAAAGTGGTGGATACAGGTACAGCTATGATGTTTGAAAGACGGTTGGGTGAGTATGTGAATTGGAATGGTTTGGAGGGATGTGGCCCAATCCTAGACAGGTGGGACTAGTTTTGGCTTGGGAACATTGTTGGCTTGGATGAGCTGGACTGAAGTGTCTTGTTTCCTTGCTGTTCTAGGGAGAGCAATCCTTGTGTATTGAACTCCCTCATCCAAGTACCATCTATTCTGACCCGCTTCCAAACGCTTGGCATTTTGTTTTAAGTGCGTAGTTTCCACGTTTGGACCTGGTCCTCTGGCAGGGCCCCAGCTGGTGCCCTGTTTGCTTTGATTCATGGTGAGCTCAGACCTGGGGAGAGAGGAGCAGGCTGCGGACTGAAGTCAATAAGTCCTTCTTATTGGATGGGGATGACATAGTGCCGTTGTCCCTCTATCTCCTGGATGGCGGGGCAGGAGGTTGAGACAACGAGCCAAAATGCTGCCTTCATCTGAATCTATATTTGAGGGGACGTTTCAACCAACAGTGAGCAAGGCTGGGTCCCCTTCAGCAAACAGTCTCCTTTTTGAGAGCCTGGGGTGAACTAGCCTTGTGAATGCAACATTTCTTGGCAGTAGTGGGCTTATTTTTCACACCCTAAAGAGTGCGTACAGCAGGTGGAGGAGTGCGGTCGAATAATGTAGATTTTGCTGTGCCTGTGCGCGCGAGAGAAAATCGATCCCAGAGGGATAGCTTGCTCCTACCTCCTGCATCAACCTTCACTACCCCTTCTTCCCCACCCTCCCCACCCCCCACCCCCAATTTGCCTGTCATCTCTGCCCTGCTATTGGTCAGTCTGTCTTGGTGGTCGCGGCAAGCATCCCGAATGTCTACGAGCCACCGGTTTCTCTAAAGGAAAAAGAGGCACGTGTTTTAGGTAACGTCTTTCTTCTCGGCCTCGTAGGCCCGTTTTGTTGCTGAATTATGGACACTGCTGTGATGGGGATGAAACGCAACTGTCAAATTGTGCACAGCAGGATCCCACAAACAGCCCTGGGGGCCGCTGATCTCTTACTGGTGTTTGCTTTCTCAGTATCCCGAGTTTGAAAGAACAGCATTTGCGATGTGTGTGACAGTTTTGAATCTAAATGGGGTCAGACGCCACAGGGGGAGGGGTGGGGGTGGGTGGGGGGCAGCTGTTTTCTGCGCAAACGTTTTGGCTGAGAATTCTGAACTCCCAGGCTCCCTCGCACTGTTACGTGGAGGCCATCTGTATTTTTCCTTGGCAGGTTCTCAATACGAATATCATCTGTAAATAAACTGAACCGAGCAGAAAAATTTTGTTGCTTTTGATACCGATTTCCACAGCAGACTTTGCTGTTGTCGAAATGTATTGTATAACTGTTTTTGTCTTCATTCAGTTGACCTCCCTGATCATATTCCTCTTTTGCAAGGAAGGCTGACAAAATGTTGAACGTTACCAATTGTTACGAGTCATTCAAGTTCACCTAACTCACTTCTATTCCCACCATTGTCTAATCCCAGTGTTTGAAGGGTTCGGTTGTAATTTGTCTTCTGTTTCGAGCTGGGCTGTCAAGAAGCGGAGGCCATTCTGGGCAGCCGCCCCTGAGACACTGCTGTCCCCTTGGGGACTCTTCCTGCATGAAGTGAGACCAAAGCAGGCCTCGGTTCAACTCAGCAGGAAGTAGAGTGGTTCGCTCAGTCCATCCAGCCACTTGAGACCAAAGTTGGCCGAACTGTGTAGCTGGACGCTGTGTTTTAATGGTCTCTACACTACAACGGCTGATTTTTAAACTTGTCCAAATCTTGCAGCCCAGCAGCCCAGCAGCCATTTGCACGTAGCGGTCTCCCGAAGGAGCGATGGAATTAATGAACACCTCTCTTTTTGGGGTGGGGTGGGCCGAGGGAAGCAATAGTTGATTGATTCTGTGCTCTTTCAAGGAACCAGAGAGTGAGTGAGCTGGTGACCTGTATGTTTTGACCTCCAATTAGTTTGCTTTTTGGTGGCTTCTGTGAGAGTATGTGTGTCATCTGTCTGTGATGATTGGCCAAGTTTGGGACTTTGGGGATTGGTTGGATGGTGGGCGGGGGGGAGCTTAAATGAGAAACTCGTCAACTGTACCGTCAGTGCTTGTGGGCCAAGAAATCCTTGCATTTGTGTGGAGCCTAGTATGTCCACTCCTTTTGCAGCCAATGGAGTGTTTGTTTGCAGGAAATGTAGCAGCCCTTTTGGTGCACAGCAAGCTCCCACAATGCAATGGTGATCCAGGTGGATGCTGATTTTGTAGGGGATAAAGCGATGGCATCAGGGTGTATTCAGCCGATTCACAGTCTGACAATGTCTCTGTTTGATGTTGGGGTTTCCTGATTGGGGAGGGGGGGTGCGGTGGTGTCGGGCACCCTGTGGTTGTGTTTCCAACAAGCCAAAGCCCCTTTCCATTTCCACCCTGCTCCCACTGAGAGCTCTGGTGTGCGTCTCTGAAAGCCAGTGCAGCAACCCCCCCCCCCCCCCCCCTCCCCAATACTGCCCTGCTTGTGGGTGGGGAGGTGGGGTGCGGGGCTCTTTTTTTTTGTGTTCTAGACTAGTCCTGGAGTGGGATTTGAACTTGCTGACTCACCAGTAAAGCCATGTGTGTTGGCCCATTCTCCCTGCTTTGTGTACGCCAGCGCTGGCGATGTTCCACAGTGTTTAGAGTCTGCTCGAAGAATAATCTTCATCGACAGCAAATCCCCACTGCTGTCACTTTTTTTTGTGCGTGTTCTTCAGCTGAAGGAACTTCGCTGCGATAAGAGTTAATTCTGACCGTGAGCCCGAACTTTATATGGCTCTCTTTGTCAGAAGATCCACTTTTGGACAAAGAGTGCCTTTTATCTTCTGCTGTTGCCCTCCAATTGTAACGGACTTCAAAGAGAGAAAGAAAAAGCAAATCATTTCCGAGTAATACAATTGACTCGTGTTGGAACAGTCATTGTTTGTGGCTCCTTTCTTCACTGGAAAGATGTTGTGAAACTTGAAATGGTTCAGGAAAAGATTTACAGGGATGTTGCCAGGGCTGGAGGTTGTGAGCTACAGGGAGAGGCTGAATAGGGTGGGGCTATTTTCCCTGGAGTGACGGGGGCTGAGGGGTGACCTTTTATAGAGGTTTATAAAATCAGGAGGGGCATGGATAGGGTGAATAGACAAGGTCTTTCCCCCAGGGCAGGGGGAGTCCAAAACTAGAGGGGCATAGGTTTAAGGTGAGAGGGGAGAGATTTAAAAGGAGCCTGAGGGGCAAATTCAGTGGGTGGTAGAGGCTGGTACAGTTGCAACATTTTAAGAGGCCTCTGGATGGGTATATGGATAAGAAGGGTTTAGAGAGATATGGGCCAAATGGTGGCACAAGGGACTAGATTAATTTAGGATATCTGGTTGGCATGGACCGAAGGGCCTGTTTCTATGCCTTGTGTCTCTATGATTGAAATGGGATGAGAGTAATGGCATTAAACTCACTTTTCGCCTTGAGCATTCTGTTTTGAGGAGTTGCGCTGAAATACAAGTGTGGTACTGCTAGCCTCGTAACTTGCTCAGTTCTCTGAGCCCATTCTCCTGTGTTTGTTCGCAGATATTTTGAAATCAACCAGTTCAGAGATGCTAGGTAGGGTCTCTGGGCAAGGTGATGCCTGGGTCTTAGCTCTATAATACTTTTTGAAATTGAAGCTTTTCTTGGAACAGTTTTGTGGACCTGCTCTTTGTAGATGTTCCCACCACTGGGAAGGATTGAGGTATCAGACTGGTGTAGGTTTCACACAGTTAACCAAACCATACCCTTTTCTGAAGAGGGGTCTAGGCCTGAAACTTCAGCCTTCCTGCTCCTCCGATGCTGCTTGGCCTGCTGTGTTCATCCAGCTCTACAGCTTGTTATCTCCTTTCCAACCACATGTGTTATGAGGTGGGGAATGTAGTCACTAATGTGTGCATGATCGTGCTGATCGGAGACTTGACCTGTTTTTAATGATGTAGATTGAAGGGTAAATTAGTCAGAGGTAGGTTCTTCATGAGTATCTTAAGAAAGGGAGAGAGGAGGGTATAGAGGTTCAGAAGGGGGTTTTCAGGGACCTGAATGTATGGATGTCAATGGTGGACTCGTGGGAAATTTGGGGGAGGGGGACATGAGGCTGAATTAGGATGGATACATGGGCCTCACAGCGCATGCCTGAAATGAAGAATGCTGCAGGGATTGCTGCGGGAGGTGGGGTTTAGTGGGAAGAGGCCATGGTCGGGCGTGTGTGCGGGGCAAGTTGAATGGGTGTGTTAAAACCGCGGCATTGCGGACCAGCCTGTTGACTGGTGGAGCAGGCTCGAAGGGTGAAGGGCCTACTCGTGCTCCTGGATTTGGCAGGCCAGCCGAGGACGAGAGCAGAAACTGGATTGTACCAGGACATGGTGATGATGTGAGGCAAGGTATGTGACAGACAGTTCTAGAGATCCAGCCCCACCCCACCTCCCGGGTTGTCACTGAGCCCGATAATCAGATTTCCTGTCGTGTTGGTAGAAGAACCAGTGGCTGTGGGATCTTACTTTGCCCAAACAGGGCACGCTTTTCAAAGGAAGTCATTCTCGAGGTTGGGGCAGCCTCACTGAGCAACAGAAACTGCCTGAGGTAATGGGAACTGCAGATGCAGGAGAATCCGAGATAACAGTGTGGGGCTGGATGAACACAGCAGGCCAAGCAGCATTTTAGGAGCACAAAAGCTGACGTTTCGGGCCTGAGAACCGCTCATTGTGTGGGGACTGAGAGGATGTGTTTGACTTATTCAACTCCACCCTCCCCACAAGTCTGCTTCGCGTATGACCTGGACATTTTGACTAAGAGCAGTAAAGCATGAAGTGCGTTTTTTTTTTGAAGTGAGATACCAACATGACCAGCCAAGTCTTGATGTTAATATTTCCTGTATAAACGTTCTATCGTTCACATGTGAGAGTGGGTCTGACAGAGTAGATAACCAGCCCCAACAAATTTGCCCTGGCTCCCCCAGTTCTGGGCACCGCACCCTTCTTTCATTTTAGAAAGAATGTGAAAGCCTCCAAGAGAGCTTCTCAAAACTGGCTCTAGGGCTGAGGAGTGATGCAGAAGAATTGAAGAGGTTGGGTTGCCCTATCTGGTTTGACAGAAGTCATTTTAAATCTGGAGTGAATTAGATGCGGAGCAACTTCTGGGGGAAACGTTGAGAAATATAGGACGCTGAACTGCAATGGTCAGACGTGAACATGACTGGAAACTGGGTGAGATTTTGGGTCCGGAATACAGTCTTGTGGAGAGCAAGGTGAAGGCAGGTGGAATTGACACATTCAGGAGGAAATCGGATTGCTACGCGAAAGGGAGGAACGTTACACGAGGTGGGGGAGCTGGAACAAGGCGAATTGATCCTTTTTGGAGAACCAGGCACAGTCTCAAGGGGCTGAATGGTCTCGGTCTGTGCTGCACCACTTCTGTTACAAGGGGGCAGGACGACACCAAATGCCATCTTGCTCTGTTTTTTTTGGGTGGCAGTGCGGAAGTCACCTGATTGGCTGAAAGGGGTGGAGCAGGTTGCTGGCACTCCGGTTTTCACAAGGAGGGTGGGAAGGGTCGCACCAGCCAGCCAATTGCGGGCTGGCGATGAAGGCTTCTCTGGGATACAGCCAGTCTCGGCTGGCAACCTGAGTGGGAGCAGCATGTGACAAGGTGGTCAGTAGCCGGAGAGACACAGGGAGCTTTAAATAAGACGAGCATTTTAACTGCTGTTTGAACCTTGGCTTAGTTCTCGATCTCATCTTTCTGGGAGAGTCACATGTTCTGGAATTTCACTTGTGTCCTATTGTGTCTCGCCCTATCTCTTTCTTTCATTTTGCGTATATTTCTGTTTTGTATCTGTTCTAACAAAGCGTCATTGTAAGTGTCCGGTGACCAGGGAGGCTGTGTCCTTGGTTAAAACTCTATTCCAGTTGGACGAACTGGTCTTGTTCCCAGTTATGTACTGATGAGTGTGCAGTTGCGTTGACCATCTCTGCACCCCACCCATTGCCCCCTCCGCCCCGAATTATTGGGCAGCTGGGCCTAGCAAGTGTGAAAGGCAGTCAGCTCTGCAAGGCAGTGAAAAGCCAACTGGTGAGATCACCAGCAGTGACCCTCTGCCTGGTAAATGGTGAAAGCAGATGTTTTTTGGTAGCTGGGTTATGACTGGAGCTGTCATGTTTTTCTTTTGGCTTATCGTGACCTGAGCCTTTGCCCCCAACCATATGGTGTAGTGGAGAGAGATAATGGGAACTGCAGATGCTGGAGAATCCGAGGTAACAAAGTGTGGAGCTGGATGAACACAGCAGGCCCAGCAGCATCTGAGGAGCACGAAAGCTGACGTTTCGGGCCTTGGTTCTAGGTGTGATCTTTTGTCGTCTTGGAATTTCTCAGACTTTGGTGTCAGGCAGAGAGATTTTTTTTGGCAGTGGCCGGTGGATCTTTCCATTATTTGTGCTTGTGCAACGTTCTTTTCTTCCTTTCCTGTGTTTTACTGCGCGTTTTTGGTATTGGCTGTAATTCCAAAATATTGAAGACCACTGGGATGAGCAAAATTGCTGGTAAAGTGGTATCGAAGCTGGGCTTTACTATCTATCTGGAAGGAAGGAGACCAACTCTCTCGTGACTCCAGTCCTCACATTTCCAATCTTTTGTTGACTTGTGCATACCCCTCACGCAGTAGGACACTCGGCCACCTCCTGCGGGCAGCTTAAAAAAAAAGCCACCTCCCTCCCCCCAAAACTATTTAGAGGAACTTGGGATGAGATGTTCTCTGAATTTTTTTTTGTCCAAATATAGTCTGGTGTCAAATGACAGAACCACAATTATTTTTAATCCCGTTGCATTGTGTCTTTGGTACTTTATCAGAACGGCAGCGGGAACATCGGGAGGCCAATCGACCCATTGAGCTAGTCCTACCGTAACACTCGTCTCCCTGCCCCCACCCAGGGCCGGGGGAAAGTCTTGTAACTCCCTTATCCACAAGCCTCAATCTTTTCATTCTTTGAATTTTTTTTTGAGTTTTTTAGTTGAATTGATGGCTCCCAGCTTTCGTTCTCTTTTGTCCCCCCCACCCCCCCCCCGCCATTCCCCGGAAATGGAGGATAGTGGTGTTCGGGAGGTGGAGAATGAATGTTACAGATTTCAGTTTCCCTTTTTACTGTGAGGAAGCCCTTCCTGGCCCCCTTTTTTATGCATCCAACCCACTTCTCTACCCAAACGGAGGTCACAGACATTGGGATAAGGCAGTGATTGGTTGTCCAGCCAGGATTCCTGTTGTTGTTGTGTAGAGTGGAAAATGTTTGTGGGCTTGTTGCTAAGGAGACGCTGGATGACCGGGAACCTCCCCGATGTGTTTTTATCTCACCCCAGACAAACAGTTGCCACAGCCGAGCAACGTGGGAGCGATCGTGGGCAGCGTGATTGGGATCTTGGCCCTCTTGGCCATCATCGGCCTGGTTGTCTTCTTCCTGCGCAAGCGCCAGAGCGGGGAGGCCGGCTCCTACGAGACCAAGACGCGGGTCTTCGGCGCTCGCAACGGCGCCCCCCAGCCCGACTACACCTATCGGCCGGACTCGGACTCCGAGAAAGGGCCCAGTGCCACCGTGACGACCGGCTCCACGATCGTGGGCCAGCACACCGCCGAGGGAGAGAAGCTGCTGACGAGCGAAGCGCAGGATTACGAGAACGGGAAGGGGGAGGACTACGATGAGGACCTTGGCAGCTCCAAGGGCCCCGCTCTGACCCTCCCAGACCACCGTCGGGACGAGATGCAAATGGAGGATGATATGGAATCTCAGCGAGATGGCTCCATCATCTCCAAGAGAGCAGTCTATGTTTGAGGGTTCGGAAGCCTGTGCTTTTGTACCCCCACCCTTTTTCTGCTCCTTCTGCGCCCCCCGCCCCCCACCACATGTGAATTGGACACCGCCATTTCATCACCACCCAGCCCCTCCCCACCCCCCCTCACCTTGTGTGTCCTTAACTTGGGGTAGGGTGTATGAGCAGTGACACAATGAACTGCAAGTGTGTGTGTACGTGCATCTTGTTCAGAAGATAGCGACGGAACTGAGAAAAGCATCATGATCAAAGGGGCCTGGACTGACTGCCTGACAAAAACGGCAGAAGGATTTGGGGAGTTGGGTGGATGGGGGTTCAGGCAAAGGGACCTGTATCTGAATCGGGGGTGGGGGTGGGGGGGGAGAGAGGAGAATGAATGAATGAATGACAAGCAAGGGCTGATATCAGGACCGAGATCAGCTCGGCTTATTTTTTTTAAGGAAAAGGGCAGCGGAATTGAGGGGAGGATTGGGCTGAAGCTGGGGTTGGGGTGGGGGGGGGGGGCGCGGGGGGGAAAGCGATCATTTAGCATCTATGCTGTTGACTTGACCAACCCTGCTTAGGGCGGGGGCGAGGGCGTAGTTAGAGTCTAACAAACCTGCTTTTTTTTCCTCTACTGATTGAACATTGTGTCTGCGTGTCTCTCTCTCTCTCTCTCTATCTCTCTCTCTATCTCTCTCTCTATCTCTCTCTCTATCTCTCTCTCTATCTCTCTCTCTCTCTCTCTCTCTCTCTCTCTCTATCTCTCTCTCTATCTCTCTCTCTCTCTCTCTCTCTCTCTCTCTATCTCTCTCTCTATCTCTCTCTCTATCTCTCTCTCTATCTCTCTCTCTATCTCTCTCTCTATCTCTCTCTCTATCTCTCTCTCTATCTCTCTCTCTCTATCTCTCTATCTCTCTCTCTCTCACACACACACACACACACACACACACACACACACACACACACACACACACACACACACACACACACACACACACACACACACACACACACACACACACACACACTATTGCGTGCTAATCATTCAGGCTCTGGTGGGTATGAACTACCCTGAAGGCGCTCTGTGTGAGTGTGTGAGAGAGAGTCCCTCTCCCTCCTCCAGCCCTGTTTAAAATTGGCATTCAGAGGAATTTTGTTTTGTTTGTTGGGGCAAGAGGGGGTCGGAAAACCCTGCACTGTTTTCATGAGCCTTCCTTTTAAGGGTTGAGCCCCAAGTGGAAATTCCAGAGGAATCCAGAAGGTGGTCACCAATTCCGTGCCATTCCCAGCCACCTGAAGCCAGCAGTTGTCCTTTTCTGTGAAACTGGTTCCTGATTTTATGTCTTTTTTTTTTTAAAAAGATCCTGCATTTTTTTTTAACACCCCCTCCTCCTTCCTCCCAAACCTTTTAGTGCGACCACCCCATGCAGCCTAAGGTCCAAGCCTAGTGCGACCTTGGTTAGGTGTAAGACCAGTCTTGTAGCAGAGATTTTATTTTGGGTAGCTCCTTTTCATTGGTTCAATTCATTTTCTTTTGAAAAACACAAATGTGAGGGCCACACTTTCCACTTGAATGTCGGAGGCACACAGTCTGTTTTCTTTTGGTCTCTGATGTGGCGTTTGTGTGTGTGTGTGCGCGCGCGCGCGCGCGCGCTCCGTGTTGCACTGAGTGTGAGCAAAGCTTGGGCAATATGATCAGGCCAGGAGGAATATCAGACCACTTTGTTCAGAAGGATCTCTGAAAGCACTGTGTGTTTCATTTTGTGGTATGGACGACTTCGGGGGATTGTCAGATCTAAATGAGCTTGCTTGATTTGAGAAACTTCTGATTCCAGACCCAAACTGTTTTTAGATTTTGCCTTTGTGCATGTGTATATTTTTTTTGTGAATATATATGTATATAAAAAAAATTCCGATTTTGCTTTGCTTCCATTTTTGTATTTCAGAAAAGAAGTGCTTTCTATTGTGTGGCTATGTTTTGCCTTTTTAGATTCCGTTCCTGTCTAATGCATCCGCTAGCGTTTGGTATAATATCCTTTTTTTATTTTGTCTTTAACGGAGGAAAACTGCCCGCAGAACCGCATGTCAGGCACTCATCTGATCCTGAGCCTGTTGAGGTGACTGGTGACCAGAATGTTTGGTCAGAGAAGGAGAGGTTTGAAGGAATACTTAAAGGCTGGTAAATTCGCGGTAGCTGAAGGCATGGCTGCAGATGGTAGTGTGTTGTGACTCTGGAGGGGTGGGAGATCTTGGTAGGGTGTAGGGGCTGGAGGAGGTTACAGAGATAGGGAGGTGGGGCAGGGGGACCAGAGGAGGTTAGCGAGATAGGGAGGGTGTGGAGGGGATTACAGAGATAGGGGGTCAGAGGGAGTTACAGAGATAGGGAGGCGGGTCAGGGGGCTGGAGGGTGTTAGCGAGATTGGGAGGGGGTGTAGGGGCTGCCCCTCTGCAACAGTCTCTGCCCTCAGAGGAAGTGGAAAAGCTTGGGGGGTGGGCGTTTGACTTCTTAGTGAGTGTGAGATTGCGGTCAGAGTGCAGTTGCCTCCAGTGACATGTATATCCTTGACCATGCCCCTCACCAGAGACCGGTAAATGCCCAGCTCACTATGGACAGCGAGCTCCAAACCTAGCCCTGGGGGAGCGTGAGCTGAGAGTCTGTGTTTGCTCATCAATGTGTGAGAGACTCCTGTCTGTAGCCCCACACCTCTAATGTCCAGGTGCTTTGGGTGCAAAATTTGTGCTGGTGCGATCCTGATCGAGTCAGGTTTAATTTCCTGGATTACCAGTGGATGTTTATTGTGAACAGCAACAGGCTGATGTGTTAACTCTTGAACAAAAAGAAAAAGGTTGCTGGAAGAGCTCAGCGGGTCTGGCAGCATCTGTGAAGAGAAAAATCAAGAGTTAACATTTCGGGTCCAGCGACTCTTTCTTTGAGCTGCTTTCAACTCTAGTTACAAACTAGAACTAGAACTCTCTAACTGTAACATCCTCTGCACTCAGTCTGGGACTTCTGTCTCTGTGGGGCCCTTTCTGGTCTAGATGGGCAGATGAGTCTCGTTTGTATCTGTGTCTCTGTGTGCTTCTCTCTCGCTCTCACATGCTGTCACCGTTCAGAGCATCGTTAACTGCAAGTTGCAGAGTCTGATGACTAATTTTCTGACTCTTGGGGATTCTATTTCAAGCGATGTGTCAGAAAGAAATTTTGCAAGCCTGCTGTTTTTTTTTGTTAACAGTCGAACAAAAACCAAATGAGCCAGCAGCCGCTGGGTGCACGGTGAGATCCCCCTGACTCATCCCTTCGATTTGAGTCACGGGGAATCCTGAAGACTCTTTGGGCAGGCGTGGGGGATGCAGAGTGACCCCACCCCCGGCAACAACCCGGGTTCAGTTAGAATCCCTACACTATGGGAAGAGACCATTTGGCCTATCGAGTCTGCACCGACCCTCTGAAGGGGATCCTGCCCTATCCCTGAATTTCTGGTGACTCGCCCACCTAACCTGAACGCTACGGGCAACTTAGCAAGGCCAATCCACCCGAACCTGAACATCTTTGGACTGAGCTCCCAGAGGACACCAACGCAGACAGGGGGAGAACGTGCAAATTCCATGCAGACAGTCGCCCGAGGGTGGGATCGAACCCAGGTCCCTGACCTTGTGAGGCAGCAGCCCTAACCACTGAGCTGCCAGGCCTTGAAGTTATCAAAAAATCACACTCTCTCGAACTCTCCCTTCGCCTGGGCCGTGTTGACCCTCGTGTTAAAAATCCTCACGAACCGTCATTTCTCTCTCTCTGTCTAATCAGAGAGCAGTCTAAGCCCCTCTCTGGGACCATGCTCAGTGTTATCTTACCTGCTGTGTGCCCCATACAATTTTTATCTCTCTTTTTTCCCCCCATTCTTTGCTGTCTGTTTGTTTATCAGTATTTACCTTGCTGCTGTTTCCAGTAACTGATTCAACCTCTGGCCGAGCAGTTTAAAATGGTGCTTGTAGCCCTGATAAGTTTTTCTTTTAAAGACTGGCTTACATCTGGTGTTTGCAAACCGACCTCTTTCCCTTTTTTAATGGCCGAGTGTCATTTGACTTCCGTTTTTTTTTGAGAGTGACCATGTTGTCAGCTGTTTCTGTTTTCTTTTGTGATTTTTTTTAATGAATCGGTATCTTTTGGCAAATTGAGCAGGGTTGGATGGAAGCACAGGTCAGTGGGGAGGTGCGCTGCAGGGCCAATGTTTCTGTGTAGAAAGTTAGCCAGACTGATGGATGGAGGGAACGAGGGGCTTGGGGAATGAGTGTCGTATAACGCTGTAAAGGACCTGAAAGAGTTAACCATCACCATAAACGTAACTCCCTTCATCAGGGGACTCGAACTAAGACTGGCAATCAGAATTGGGTTACCCCTCGCATCTAGGAATGCGTCGACATGTACAATCTGGAACCTTGCGAAGGCCATTCAGCCCTCTTGAGCCTGCTCCCCATTTCCAGTAGAGCAGATGTACTCCAGCGGAGCCTTAGATTTCGTGGGAGCGTGTGTATCTTGGCTGTGATGTGTCTGCTGAGTAATGGGATTTGAACAAATGTTCGCTGTTCATCAAGCTGGGTGAAGAGATACAGAGGACCGTGGGTGTACCACAGCTCAGGGACCCCTGGTACGGAGAAGGGGCTGGGGGCATTGCAGAGGACAAAGGGTTGCTCAGTGCCTGATGATCCAAGCCTGATGTTGACTGATTTTATTGATGTCACGTGTACAGAGATAGAGTGAAAAGTTTTGTGTGTTCTACAGGCAGATAATGCCATTAAAAAGTGCATCAGTGTAGCAGAACAGCACAATTAAGATCACATAAAAGCAGAGAGGATTGAGAGAGCCCAAGGATGAGCAGAAGAAATACTTAACGTTTCACATTTCTGATGGAACGAGACTCCACATTCCCAAGTTCGAATGGGCAGGGTCAGAGGTCGATTTGAAAATAATAATTTATCGTGTTTTTGTTTCTGAATTACTCCATTGAATCCTGAAGCACAAACCACTGGGTAAATGATTCTGAGACTGCAATGGTACAGCCCTCTGTGGAAAAACCTGGCTCTCGAGCGAATGGGTTTAACTGTTGACCTCGTGAACCTTCAAAAGGTGTTGCCTGATATTGCACTTTTCTGAGACTGGCTAGTCTTTCATTTTCCCGTTCATGGGTCTGGCTCGGGACTGCAGGAGAATCATTAATATATAACCAGGGTCACCAAGCTGCTTTTTGATGGGAGGAGATGCTCTCTTCTTGCAAAATTGTCAAATATTACAGACTGGGCTTCTTCATTTACCGAAAATGGATTTGTGTTGAACACCATATGTCTCTCTGCCTTTTGTGACTGTACGGGACATTGGTTAGGGCCACTTTTGGAATACTGTATTCAATCCCGGGCTCCCTGCTACAGGAAGGATGGTGTGAGACTTGAAAGGGCTCAGAAAAGATTTACAGGGATGTTGCCAGGGTCGGAGGGTTTGAGCTACAGGGAGGGGCTGGATAGGCTGGGGCTATTTTCCCTGGAGCGTCGGGGGCTGAGGGGTGACCTTATAGAGGTTTACAAAACCATGAGGGGCATGGACAGGGTGAATAGACAAGGTCTTTATTACCAGGGTAGTGGAGTCCAAAACTAGAGGGGCATAGGTTTAAGGTGAGAGGGGAAAGATTTAAAAGGGACCTGAGGGGGAACTTTTTCACACAGAGGGTGGTGCGTGTATGGAACGAGCTGCCAGAGGAAGTGGTGGGGGCTGGTACAGTTACAGCATTTGAACGGGATCTGCATGGGGACATAAATAGGAAGGGTTTAGAGGGATATGGGCCAAATGCTGGGAAATGGGACTGGATTAATTTAGAATCTCTTTTATAGCTCTGACTGTGCTCTGCACCTGCCTGTCTTTCTCGCTGCCCCTCCCGCTCTTCCCCCTGCTCTCTCTCACCCTGCGCTCGCTAAAAGCTTTTGTAACAGTCAGAAAATTTTGCCTATGTTTTGGTCAAATGTTTTGACAGTCTGAGAATGGCTCAAAAATTTCTCGAGGTGATAATACGGTTCTGATGTCTGGGCAATTCTAATGGAGTCATAGTGTTACAATACAGAATGAGGCCCTTCAGCCCAACGGCTGGATGCCTATCAGCATGCCTCTAGTCATTCTAATCCCATTTCTCAGCACTTAGCCCAACTAACCTTTTGTATGTCCTGGTGATTCAAGTGTCCATCCATCTATTTCCTGAATATCTTGTGAATTTCTGTCCCTAGCACCTTTTTGGGCAAACGAGTTCCACTTAATCACCACTGGGCTTGCCACATAAACACAGCAGGTCAGAGGTTGGGAATCCTGCAGTGAGTAACTCCCCTCCTGACGCCCCCCCGCTCCCCCCAAAACCTGATCCACCATCGACAAGGTACAAGTCAGGAGTGGGATGGAATACTCCCCACTTGCCCCTGGATGGGGGCAGCTCCAACAACACTCAAGAAGCTGGACACCATCCAGGACAGAGCAGGCCAAGCAGCAGCATAGGAGCAGGAGAGTTGATGTTTCAGGCCTAGACCCTTCAGAAAATGGCGCACTGAGCTCTACATCTCCGAGGCCAGACGCCAACTCTCTGACACCTCCTGCTACTGCCCCCTTGATCATGACCCCAACCCCGAGCACCAAACCATCATCTCCCAAACCATCCACAACCTGATCACTTCAGGTGACCTCCCACCTGCAGTCTCCAACTTCATTGTTCCCAAACCCCGCACTGCCTGCTTCTATCTCCTTCCCAAAATCCCCAAATCGGACAGCCCTGGTCGACCCATTGTCTCCACCTGGTCCTGCCCCACCGAACTCATCCCCCCCCCGATCAGGACTTCATTTTCTCCCACTTGGTCCAGGAATTCACTACCCACGCCCTCCGCCTCCTCCAGAACTTCCAATTCCCCGGTCCCCAACACCCCATTTTCACCATGGACGTCCATTCCCCGTACACCTGCATTCCCCATGCAGATGGCCTCAAGGCCCTCCGCTTCTTCCTGTCCCGCAGGCCCGACCAGTCCCCCTCCACCGACACCCTCATCCGCCTAGCCGAACTCGTCCTCACCCTCAACAACTTCTCTTTTGATTCCTCCCACTTCCTACAGACAAAGGGGGTGGCCATGGGCACCCGCATGGGCCCCAGCTATGCCTGCCTCTTTGTAGGTTACGTGGAACAGTCCCTCTTCCGCACCTACACAGGCCCCAAACCCCACCTCGTCCTCTGTTACATTGATGAATTCATCGACGCCGCCTCGTGCTCCCAAGAGGAGCTCGAACAGTTCATCCACTTCGCCAACACCTTCCACCCCAACCTCACGATCACCTGGCCCATCTCCAACACATCCCTCACCTTCCTGGACCTCTCTGTCTCCATCTCCAGCAACCACCTAGAAACTGATAACCATTTCAAACCCACCAACTCCCTAGAATACACCTCCTCCCACCCACCTTCCTGCAAAAATTCCATCCCCTAATCCCAATTCCTTCACCTCCGCCGCATCTGCTCCCATGATGAGGCATTCTACTCCCGTCCATCTTAGATGTCCTCGTTTTTCAAGGAACGCAACACGCCCCCACCAGTGATCCAGAATGCTCTCAATCGTGTCTCCCGCAACTCAACCCTCACCCCCCACCCCCCCCCCCCCCCCCCCACCCACAATAACCACCAAAAGAGAATCCCCCTCATCCTCACATACCACCCCACCAACCTCCGGATACAACGCATCATGCTCCGACACTTCTGCCACCTGCAATCCAACCCCACCACCAGACATTTTTCCTTCCCCACCCTTATCTGCCTCTTCGGAGGGACCACTCTGCTTTGTCCACTGCACACCAACCCCCCCCCCCCCCCCCCCCACACCCAGCACTTTCCCCTGCAGGAAGTGCTGTACCTCCCACCTCCCCCGTCACCCCCACCCCAGGCCCCAAGATGATTTTCCACATCAAGCAGATATTCACCTGCACATCTGCCAATAATGTATACTGCATCCGCTGCTCCCGTTGTGGCTCCCTCTACATTCAGGAAACCAAACGGAGGCTTGGGGGCTGCTTTGCAGAACACCTCCGCTCGGTTCGCAATAAACAACTGCACCTCCCAGTCGCGAACCACTTCAACTCCTCCTCCCATTCCTCAGACGACATGTCCATCCTGGGCCTCCTGCAGTGCCACCCGAAGGTTGCAGGAACAGCAACTCATATTCCGCTTGGGAACCCTGCAGCCCATTGGGCTGCAATGTGGATTTCACAAGCTTCAAAATCTCCCTCCCCTGCAACCCCCCCCCCCGCCCCAAATCCAGCCCAGCTCGTCCACGCCTCCCTAACCTGTCCTTCTTCCCACCTCAAGCCACACTCCCATTTCCTACAAACTAACCTCATCCCTCCCTGTTGACCTGTCCGTCCTCCCTGGACTGACCTATCCCCACCCTACCTCCCCACCCTCATTTACCTTTAACTGGCTCCATCCCTGCGTCTTTGACCTGTCTGTCTCCTCTCCACCTATCTTCTCTATCCATCTTCTATCCACCTGCCCCCCCCCCCCGCCTCCCTATTTATTTCAGAAAACCCTTCCCCCTCCCCCATTTCTAAAGAAGGGTCTAGGCTTGAAACGTTAGCTTTCCTGCTCCTCTGCTGCTTGGCCTGCTGTGTTCATCCAGCTCTACACCTTGTTATCCTGGCTTGATTGGCACCACATTAACAAACATTCCACTCCCTCCACCCACCGGCGCTCATTCGCAGCAGTGGACAAGGGAGAGTCAGTGGATGTAGTGTACCTGGACTTTAAGAAAGCCTTTGATAAAGTCCCGCATAGGAGATTGGTGAGCAAAATTAGGGCGCATGATATTGAGGGCAAAATACTGAGTTGGATTGAAAATTGGCTGGCCGACAGGAAGCAAAGAGTAGTGATAAACGGGTCCGTTTCGGAATGGCAGGCGGTGACCAGTCGGGTACCACAAGGTTCGGTGCTGGGACTGCAGCTATTTATGATATATATTAATGATGTAGACGAACGCATTAAAACTAATATTAGCAAATTTGCTGATGACACAAAGCTGGGTGGCAGTGTTAAATGTGAGGTGGATGTTATTAGAATACAGAGTGACTTGGACAGACTAGGTGAGTGGATGGATGCATGGCAGATGCAGTTTAATGTAGATAAATGTGCGGTTATACACTTTGGTGGCAAGAACAGGAAGGCAGATCACTATCTAAACGGAGTAGAGTTAGGTAAAGGGGAGGCACAATGAGATCTAGGTGTTCTTGTACATCAATCACTGAAAGCAAGCATGCAGGTACAGTGAAGAAAGCTAATGGCATGCTGGCCTTCATAACAAGAGGAATTGAGTTTAGGAGCAAAGAGGTCCTTCTGCAGCTGCACAGGGCCCTGGTGAGACCGCACCTGGAGTATTGTGTGCAGTTTTGGTCTCCAAATTTGAGGAAGGACATTCTTGCTATTGAGGGAGTGCAGCGTAGGTTCACAAGATCAATTCCCGGAATGGCGGGATTATCATATGTTGAAAGATTGGAGCGACTGGGCTTGTATACTCTTGGGTTCAGAAGGATGAGAGGGGATCTCATTGAGACGTATAAGATTATTAAGGGATTGGACACTCTGGAGGCAGTAATCATGTTTCCGCTGATGGGGGAGTCCAGAACCAGAGAGCACAGTTTAAAAATAAGGGGTAGGCCATTTAGAACAGAGTTGAGGAAAAACTTCTTCACCCAGAGAGTGGTGGATGTATGGAATGCTCTGCCCCAGAAGGCAGTGGAGGCCAACTCTCTGGATATTTTCAAGAAAGAGATAGAGCTCTTAAAGATAGTGGAATCAAGGGTTATGGGGATAAGGCAGGAACAGGATAATGATTGTGGATGATCAGCCATGATCATAATGAATGGTGGTGCTGGCTTGAAGGTGCTGGAGTAGGCCATTCAGCCCTATTGTCTATTGTACCATCTACAAGATGCGCTGCAGAAATTCCCCGAAGATTCTCAGGCAGCACCTTCCAAACCCACGACCCACTTCCATCTAATGGGAACGCAATCCCCCTACAAGTTTCGTTCTAAGTTGCTCCCCATCAGGACTTGGAAGTAGATTACTTTTTCTTCATTGTCACTGGGCCAAAATCCTGGAATTGCTTCCCTAAGTGGCATTGTGAGTCTACCTATAGCACATGGGAACTGCAGCGGTTCAAGAAGGCAGCTCACCCCCACCTTCTGAAAGGGGACAACTAGGGACGGGGGCAATAAATATTGGGTCCGATAACATCCCATGAGCCAGTTTTGAAAAAAAAAGCTGACACCCTGTGGTAAGGGAAAAGTAACTCTTATCGACCCTGCATCTGGCCCTCGTGATTTTTCCAGACCTCAGTCAGATCCCTGTCCGCTCCAGGGAAAACAACCGAGACACTACGAAACTACAGTACAGGAAATGGAGAGTCGACCCATGCACAGCATGATCCCACCAGCAGTAAAGCTGAAAAGTGTTTGTCGATTTTAGTTGGGACTGTCCTAAGCGGTGATGGGTAGTGTGGTCAAGTGTAGGTTAGTCCCATGAGATGCCAGTTGAAAGGCCATTCTTCTCCGTGAGGGTTGCTGTGCTGGGATCTGTGCTAATGGACCCAGGCCAGCAACCTTTATCGGTAACCTGTTTAAACTGAAGCTCTGCTGTGTCTGATATTTTAAAAGAAAATTCCCATTTCCCCCACTAGAAAGAAGTGTGATGGGCACTGGGAAATGTTTTTTGGGCTGGTAATGATCTCTCAAAGATAGCCGGAACTGCAGATGCTGGAGAATCTGAGATAACAAAGTGCAGAGCTGGGTGAACACAGCAGGCCCAGCAGCATCAGAGGAACAGGAAGGCTGATGTTTCGGGCCTAGACCCTTCTTCAGAAGTGGGGGAGGGGAAGGGGGATCTGAAATAAATAGGGAGAGAGGTGGGAGGCGGATAGAAGATGGAGAGGAGACAGACAGGTCAAAGAGGCAGGGATGGAGCCAGGAGAGGTGAATGTAGGTGGGGAGTTAGAATGGGAGATAACAAGGTGCAGAGCTGGATGAACACGGCAGGCCCAGCAGCATCGGAGGAGCAGGAAAGCTGACGTTTCGGGCCTAGGCCCATCTCTCAAGCTCCTGTTGACCTGATCTTGTCCGTCTTTGGCTGCTGTTGGTGGGCTCTTGCTGTGCACGCATATTGGTCAATGCCTCTTTGACATCATGTTACCGCACTCCACATTGGCCGCTGTGAAGTGGGAGAGAAGCTAGTTTTCTTCAGCTTTTCTTTCTGTCAGCTGGATAGTTCCTCACACCATTCGGTCTCCTTGGAAACAGCAGCCCATGTTTGGAACAGGGTTATGTAATCCAATCCAACACCAGCTACATTGGTCAAAATAGACTTGCTGCTCGTTTCAAATCAATGAACTGTGCAAAATGATTTGACGTGAACACGTTACTTCATTTCCTCTTGGGCAAGGGTTAAATGCTGAATTAAATATTTATCTGTTGTTGATTGAATCACAGGCTTCTGGCAGCTCGGAGAGAACCATTTTGCGCCCAGTTCTTTCAAGAGTTCTCCGATTAATCCCGTACTTCTTTTCTTAAACACTGTTTTTAATCCCCTGACAATCTTGCCAATATTTCCCCAATTTTTAAAAAATTTATGTTTTCTTGCAGTTCCTGGTGAATCTGCTCACTTTCAAGCACTGGGTCAAAAAGAAAAACAATTTCTCTCCCTCTCTTCCTTCCTTTTTTGTTTTGTTTTTTTGATTTCTCTCTTCTTCAATCCCTGACCCTCCTTCCCCTGGGAACTGCAGGACATGCTTTAATGACCCTTCAGACCTGCCCTTTATTTTTATACCCATGAAGGGATTTGCTGTCAGCTTGAAAGGTCATTCTGCATTATTATAGTGCCTGGTTCTCTGAGAAACTGGTTCCTATTTTCCCAGAGAGGAGACACCCACACACACACCTTTTCATTTCATTGCAATGCGCATAGCTGCTCGGTTTTTTATTAGTTGATTCCTGGGAGGGCAGGACTGATGCACGAGGAGAGGCTGGATCGATTAGGATTGTGGCCACCGGAGATTACAGCAAGGGGAGCGATCTCACAAAAACCTATAAGATTCTTACTGGACTAAACAGGGTATATGCTGGAAGAAAGCTCCGTATGGGGTGAGTCCAGAACCGGGGAGGTGGGGGGGGGGGGTCACTGTAAGGATTCAGTGTAGGACTGAGATGAGGAGAAATCTCTTTACCTAGAGAGTGGGGAGCCATGATCAGGTGGGATGGGATTAGGGTCGTGTGCACGGGGGCCCTTTTGTCCTTCCTGTACTGGGGACACCCCCCTTTTCACGAGATTCCTTTTGTGTCCTCATTTTTGGAACGTCACTTGTTTATATGTTGAGTCCTCCAGACTCTGAACTAATCACTTGGATGTGAAAAATATAAACTAACTGAACTGTTTTCCCACACCCTAATCATAATGCGATAATCTCTTCCGTGTGTAAAGCTTTGAGTGATTGATGTGGATTCGTTCTGGCTGCCATCAGCTGTGGTTGGGTTAGTAGTTCTGTCTCTAAATCGTGAGGCTCTTGGGTCACAGGCCACTCCAAGGTGGTCAAGAACTGAGGGACTGCTGTACCGTGGGAGGGTTAGCGCCAAGGGGTCACTGCGCTGTGAGCAAAGTCTTTGTGATCTTTTTCTTAAAAGGTGACTGAGATTCTTCTGTGGAGAGGGACCCGTCGTGCAATTTTGACAAAGAGCTGGTTTCCTCTTCGATTATTTATCTCTTGATCAATTTTGCTACAACCATTGACCTGATCATTATCCAGCCACAGTTTGCGGGAGCAAGCCGTTTCCTGGTGTGTTTTTGACCTGCTAATGGTGAATACAACTGATTTTAATACCTGCATTGTATAAAGTAAGTCCAGACGTTGACCAGCAGTGAAAGGCGCTATGTAAATGCACATATTTTCTTGTTACTAATCATCAAACACTCTGCTCCACGTAAGCATACCAGGAGGGTACAAATGAGCTGCACCTGAACAATATGTTGAGGGATCTCTGGTATAGCGATGTTCAAAGGGGGAAGAAGGAAATTGGAGCGTTCAAAGTCTGCAAGGGGGTTTTGAACGAGTTGATGTCCCATGGGTCTGGAGGGTCAAACGTGGATTTAAGAGAGTCAGGAAAAGAATTGGAGGAGCAGGGTGTGGAGAGGAGGAGATTTACTATTTTAGCTTTGATGGGCCGAGCATAAACTGGAACGGTCTACAGACAGTGAAAGCCGATTCAGATATCATCTTTATCTCTCGGGGGAATGGAGATAAATGCTTCCGAAGGAGGAAATTCAAGCTCTGTATGGGCTGGGATGAGGTGGGAAAAAGAGTGGGGCTCTGAAAGAGCTGGCAAAGCTGCGATGGGGCGAATGGCCTCATTCCGTGGTATGTTTCGTGTTGGCCTGTGCCACCCCATCCTGGTGATGGGTTGTTGATGGACTGGTCGATGCCAGCAGGGCACGAGGAGGAGCGGTCTTCATTCTCTGGTCCTGGGTGGTTTCTGGAAACCCTTCCTGTTTCTGAACACACTCCAGGGGGTCGTACGTGGCACAAACATTCCCTTTGCCAAATTTCCAAAGACTGACCAACAGCGGCAAGCCCTTCCATTCCACCCATTGCCCAAGATCTCTGTTAAAGTACTAACTGCCTCAGCAATGTCACTAATGAGTTATTACTGTTTGCGTTCGTTGGGTGATTTATTGCTCCTTAAATACCTTCCAGTAGTAATTAACAGCTGAATGATGACAAAGGGTCCAAACTAATGCATTTTTATCTTTAATGGGAGGCGCTGGGGGGAGGTGGTGTGGGTTTATGTTTGAATTTCTGGCCAACAAAGTTCATCATGTGAAGTTATTGCATCTTCTTTTATTACTGGACTTTGTGTTTCCAAGTATTTCAGACATAAACCTCCCCAGGCCGAGGGAAAGGCCCAGGGAGTTCTTGTGAATTAAGCCATCGTTTTAGAGCTTAGTTTAAACCTGAGCTCCGAAGACGTCCACCCTATCAACTACTTTTTAAAAACAAATTAAATTGTTCCAAAGGGACAAGGCCTCCCTTCAGTCCCCAGGCTAAATTCCACTCCTAAGCCCCGATCTGAAGTTGTGACCGGGGACCTGACTAATCTACTTCCTGAGGCCTAGGAAATTTTCCTCTTGCTCCCTCCCTTGCATTGACAGTTGGTCGTGAACAGCAGATGCTAAACTGGGGAGCACTAATTATGACTGAGTTAATTATAAAATATTTGTACAGTTTTCTTCCGTGATTGCTGAGTGCGGGGTTCTGTTGAATAGGCCTGAAACGAACTATGGCAGAAAATACCACACAACTGAATCCCCAGTTTACACTTCCAGGTTCCACCCGTGGCTTCATTCCAAATTCCCAGGGCAATATTTTGGTAATATGTAATTATCTCTCAATGTAATTATACACTCATGATACAGACTGTAAGCACAGGCTTAAAGACACTTAGTTTATACAACACTAAGGCACGGTACTGATGGGGACGGGTCTGTCACTTTATAATACTGGGGTACAGTACCGGTGGGGGACAGGGTCTGTCGCTGTGTAACACTGGGGTACAGTACCGGTGGGGGACAGGTCTGTCACTGTGTAACACTGGGGTGCAGTACCGGTGGGGACGGGTCTGTCACTATAACACTGGGGTACAGTACCGGTGGGGACAGGTCTGTCACTATATAACTCCTGGGTACAGTACCGGTGGGGATGGGTCTGTCCCTGTATGACACTGGGGTACAGTACCGGTGGGGATGGGTCTGTCACTGTGTAACACTGGGGTACAGTACCGGTGGGGGACAGGTCTGTCACTATAACACTGGGGTACAGTACCGGTGGGGACGGGTCTGTCACTGTAACACTGGGGTACAGTACCGGTGGGGGACGGGTCTGTCACTATAACACTGGGGTGCAGTACCGGTGGGGATGGGTCTGTCGCTGTATAACACTGGGGTACAGTACCGGTGGGGACAGGTCTGTTGCTGTATGACACTGGGGTACAGTACCGGTGGGGACGGGTCTGTCCCTATAACACTGGGGTACAGTACCGGTGGGGACGGGTCTGTCACTGTATAACACTGGGGTACAGTACCGGTGGGGACGGGTCTGTCACTGTAACACTGGGGTACAGTACCGGTGGGGATGGGTCTGTCCCTGTATAGCACTGGGGTACAATACCGGTGGGGACGTGTCTGTCCCTGTGTAACACTGGGGTACTTTCCGTGTCTAAACAACTCAAATATAGTAAACAAATCTCTGTTGTTTTATGACGACACCTAGAGATCAGAGTACGATTCTATGATCCCACATCTTGAGAATGAGCTGATACAAAGCTTGGTAACAGACTTTCTGCAATTACGTTTGGAGAAATCTGCCAAGGGTTTGGTATGTGACCGTTTTGGAGTCTGAGACGTTTGAAATGTGCTGGAGTATTTGATGCAGTTGGAATGACGTTGCTGCCCTGTCCTGCTCCACTTCGTGTGTTTGAGTTTATTCGCTGGGGAGGGATGGAAAGGGATTTTGGGGTGATACCTCATGGCCTGTGTATCTGGATGGTGTTTATGCTAATGAAGGTGTTTGATCGGGGTCCTACATAGGTATGGTTCACTCTGTCCAGTGTGAGTGGGCAGTGTGTTTTGTTTTTAAAAATCCTGCACACAAAGATATGTCCTTCTCCTGCTTTCAGGCCAACATTCCCAAAAATTGATTTTTCAGATATGCCAAATCCCTTTCACCCATCACCGTCCTCCTGCTCCAATTTGTCTGTTGGTTTCTGGTGATGTTCCCCTTACAAAAGCCTTCTTGTGTCACACTTCAGCCTTCCTTCACTTTGTCCATAACCCCCTCCAGCCCCTACACCCCCTCGATGTCTCTGTAACCCCCTACACCCTGCCATCTCTGTAACCTTCTCCGGCCCCCGCACCCCCCCTCCCTATCTCTGTAACCTTCTCCGGCCCCCGCACCCCCCCTCCTTATCTCTGTAACCTTCTCCGGCCCCCGCACACCCCCTCCCCATCTCTGTAACCTTCTCCGGCCCCCGCACACCCCCTCCCTACCTCTGTAACATTCACCAATCCTGGTCTCTCGACTATCCCCTGCTACCCATCATTCCACCACAGATGTCGTGTGGGTGGGTGGGGGTGCGGTTGCGTGGCTCCAGTTGCCTGGGGCCCTGAGCTCTGGAATTCCCTCCCAAAAACCCTCTCCCATCCGTGTCTGAATCTGTCTGCCTGTCTGTCACAGAGCTTCTGTGGCCAGCCCTACTGTGGTATGATGTCAAATAGTGTGTCTGATGGTCATTTCTGGAAAGCACTTGGGGAATATTTTAACTCTGGAAAATTATGGTGCCCCATGTGATTTGGTACAACGTTCATCCTGCTTGTACTTGTTGGGTCTTGGCAAGCCACCAAGATTTGAGTCGACTTCCTGTAATCGTTTATTAGTCCAACTGCTTAGTCACACCTTTTGTGACCTCTTGGGTTTTTTTTCCAGGCAAAGTTGGAGACTCCCCTCCTACTTGCTCCTGATTGACCGGTGAGTGGAGTTCCCCGCTCCCATTCCCAGGAAGCATCCAAGGGGAGGGCTCTGATGTGGTGAAAGGACTCCTCAAAATGTCGTCTCCCAGTGCCCCTTCACAGCCAATCAAATACTCACCTGGGACTGCATTTTTTTTGCTGTAGTGTCGGAAATGTGGCGGCTGGTTGGCGCACAGAAGGATCCCAGCTGCAGCCGGGAGTGGATGATCCATTCCTCCTGCCCCTCTCGGTGAGCCTGGGCGAGGGTTAAAACCCAGGCAGGTCCCCCACCCCACCCTAACCCTGCCTTGCTTTAGCCGCTGTGGGGCCCATCTGTGGCTCCAGAGAGATTTTTTTTGTTTTGATTAGATTCCCTACAGTGTGGAAACAGGCCCTTTGGCCCAACAAGTCCACCTCGCCTCTTGGAGCATCCCACCCAGCCCATTCCCCTATAACCCACACACCCCTGAACACTACCGACAATTCAGCACGGCCGGTCCACCTAGCCCGCACATTTTTGGACTGTGGGAGGAAACCGGAGCACCCAGAGGAAACCCATGCAGACACGGGGAGAACATGCAAACTCCACACAGATTGTTACCCGAGGCTGGGATCGAACCCAGGTCCCTGGCACTGTGAGGCTGCAGTGCTAACCACTGAGCCACCGTGCCACGTACCTATCTATTTCTTAAATGACAATTGTATTCGCTGCCACCACCACCTCTGGCAGCCCATTCTAGACAATCGCCACTCTCTGAAAAATATTCCCACTAATCGTTCCCCTCTCACCTTAAATATATGCCCTCTAGTTCTAGACTTCCCTATCATGGGGAAAAGCTGACTGCTATCTACCTTATCGATGCCGCTCATGATTTTATAGACCTCGATAAGGTCACCCCCTCAGCCACAGGAACATTTGCATGCAGTAGTGCAGTAAAGTTTTAAGACTTCCTGAAGTCAGTGAGAAAGCCACAGTTGATGCTTGGGGATGGTTACAATGATCTTTGTTTTCATGTTGACTTGCTCTATGTCACAGAATCGAAAACGAACTAAACCGGTTAGTCCAGGGAAATTCTTTCTGCCGAGAGACAACAAGGTGTAGAGCTGGATGAGCACAGGTAGCATGGAACCCACGTAGCCAGTTGTGTGAGACAGCTCCATCAATGTTGAGCAGTGCCCTGCCTCAGGATGATTCACTGCTGTTTCCACACCTGCCCTTTTCATGTCTGTTGTATGTCCGTACGTTACGGGGAATCGGAAACCCTTTCGCTCAGACCAAGCAGCATCAGTGGAGCAGGAAAGCTGACGTGTCAGGCCAAGACCCTTCATCAGAAATGGGGGAGGTGAAGGGGGTTCTGAAATAAATAGAGAGAGGGGGAGGTGGATAGAAGATGGATAGAGGAGAAGAGAGGTGGAGAGGAGACAGACAGGTTAAAGAGGCGGGGATGGAGCCAGGAAAGGTGGGTGTAGGTGGGGAGGTAGGGAGGGGATAGGTCAGTCCAGGGAAGACGGACAGGTCAAGGGGGCGGGATGAGGTTAGTAGGTAGGAGATGGGGAGGGGCTTATGGCAGGAGGAGGGGATAGGTGGGAGGAAGAGATGGGTGAGAGGAAGAACAGGTTAGGGAGGCAGGGACAAGCTGAGCTGGTTTTGGGATGCGGTGGGGGAGGGGGAGATTTTGAAGCTTGTGAAGTCCACATTGATACCATTGGGCTGCAGGGTTCCCAAGCGGAATATTAGTTGCTGTTCCTGCAACCTTCGGGTGGCATCATCGTGGCACTGCAGGAGGCCCAGGATGGACATGTCGTCTGAGGAATGGGAGGGGGAGTTAAAATGGTTTGCGACTGGGAGGTGCAGTTGCTTATTGTGAACCGAGCGGAGGTGTTCTGCAAAGCGGTCCCCAAGACTCCACTTGGTTTCCCCAATGTAGAGAAAGCCACACCGGGTACAGTGGATACAGTATACCACATTGGCAGATGTGCAGGTGAACATCTGCTTGATGTGGAAGGTCATCTTGGGGCCTGGGATGGGGGTGAGGGAGAAGGTGTGGGGGCAAGTGTAGCACTTCCTGCGGTTGCAGGGGAAGGTGCCGGGTGTGGTGGGGTTGGAGGGCAGTGTGGAGCTGACAAGGGAGTCACGGAGAGAGTGGTCTCTCCGGAAAGCAGACAAGGGTGGGGATGGAAAAAATAGCTTGGGTGGTGGGGTCGGATTGTAGATGGCCCCATCCCAGGCCAAAAGAAGACTTTCCATATTAAGCAGATGATCACCTGCACATCTGCCAATGTGGTATACTGTATCCACTGTACCCGTTGTGGCTTCCTCTACACTGGAGAAACCAAGCGCAGGCTTGGGGACCGCTTTGCAGAACACCTCTGCTTGGTTCACAATAAACAACTGCACCTCCCAGTCGCGAACCATTTTAACTCCCCCTCCCATTCCTGAGACGACATGTCCATCATGGGCCTCCTGCAGTGCCACGATGATGCCACCTGAAGGTTGCAGGAACAGCAACTCATATTTGGCTTGGGAACCCTGCAGCCCAATGGTATCAATGTGGACTTCACAAGCTTCAAAATCTCCCCTTCCCCCACTGCATCCCAAAATCAGCCCAGCTCATCCCTGCCTCCCTAACCTGCCCTTCCTCTCACCTGTCCCCTTTTCCTGCCTTAAGCCACACCCCCACTTTCCTACCTACTAACCTCATCTCATCCTCTTGACCTGTCCATCCTCCCTGGACTGACCTATCCCCTCCCTAACTCCCCACTCACCTTTTACTGGCTCCATCCCCGCCTCTTTGACCTGTCTGTCTCCTCTCCACCTATCTTCTCCTCTGTCCATCTTCTATCCACCTCCCCCCCTCCAGATTTTATTTCAGAACCCCCGTCCCCTCCCCAATTTCTGAAGAAGGGCTGAGGCCCGAAACGTCAGCTTTTCTGCTCTTCTGATGCGGCTTGACCTGCTGTGTTCATCCAGCTCTACACCTTGTTATCTCTGTTTTTAGATTTGTCTGTCTAGTTTCCCCACTTGTTCATGGCGTCCGAGGACATGCAGGAGGAGGTCTGAGGGCTCCCCTCTCCCAAGAG
>NC_081394.1:3358825-3361325 GCF_030684315.1 Stegostoma tigrinum | reverse complement strand
GAGTTCCTTTTGAATCTTTTGATCAGTCAGTGTCCCTCAGTCATAGTCATGTCTGCGTGATCTTTCGATGAAATATTGAGACCACTCAGCCCATTCTCATTTGGTTTGTACTGGGGAGGGGGGTGCGATTTTCCGAGTTGACTGTGTCAGGAACTGTGTGGTGTAATTGAGTGAGGCTGCTACATTTGTGTGTGTGTGTGTGTGTGTGTGTGTGTGTGTGTGTGTGTGTGTGTGTGTGCGCGTGCGCGTGCGTGGGGTTGGGGGTGCATGGTGAGGCTGTGCTGTGAATGCCACCTCCAGACCGTATCTACTTGCGGCTGACCACGAAGGGACTGGAATGATCTTCTGGTCCTGATGGCAGTGTCCAAGGTTTACTCGAGATGCAGTGAAATGTCGGAAGGCGTTTGAGGGAAGGTTATGCTACACAGGTTCACCCCGAGGCCACAGGAGGAGATGATGGCAATGGGACATTGGGTCACAGTGGCAAGAGTCAGTTGTGGAGAGGTATAGGTGTGAAGAGTAAGAGCGAGGGAGATGGACTGGTTAAAGGGTGAAATCCTTAGCTCAGGGCAGCCAAAGGCATGGCCCCCAACGGTGGAGTCAGAACTGGTGGGGGTGACAGAGGATAGCGAGGCGACGGGTGTAGGGGCCGGAGGGGGGGTGACGGAGACAGGGGACGGGGTGCAGGGGCCGGAGGGGGGGGGTGACGGAGACGGGGACGGGGTGCAGGGGCCGGAGGGGGGGGTGACGGAGACGGGGACGGGGTGCAGGGGCCGGAGGGGGGGGGTGACGGAGACGGGACGGGGTGCAGGGGCCGGAGGGGGGGGTGACGGGGACGGGGTGCAGGGGCCGGAGGGGGGGGTGACGGAGACGGGGACGGGGGTGCAGGGGCCGGAGGGGGGGGTGACGGAGACGGGGACGGGGTGCAGGGGCCGGAGGGGGGGGTGACGGAGACGGGGACGGGGTGCAGGGGCCGGAGGGGGGGGGTGACGGAGACGGGGACGGGGTGCAGGGGCCGGAGGGGGGGGTGACGGAGACGGGGACGGGGTGCAGGGGCCGGAGGGGGGGGGTGACGGAGACGGGGACGGGGTGCAGGGGCCGGAGGGGGGGGTGACGGAGACGGGGACGGGGTGCAGGGGCCGGAGGGGGGGGTGACGGAGACGGGGACGGGGTGCAGGGGCCGGAGGGGGGGGTGACGGAGACGGGGACGGGGTGCAGGGGCCGGAGGGGGGGGGTGACGGAGACGGGGACGGGGTGCAGGGGCCGGAGGGGGGGGTGACGGAGACGGGGACGGGGTGCAGGGGCCGGAGGGGGGGGGTGACGGAGACGGGGACGGGGGTGCAGGGGCCGGAGGGGGGGGTGACGGAGACGGGGACGGGGTGCAGGGGCCGGAGGGGGGGGTGACGGAGACGGGGGACGGGGTGCAGGGGCCGGAGGGGGGGGTGACGGAGACGGGGACGGGACGGGGTGCAGGGGCCGGAGGGGGGGGTGACGGGGACGGGGACGGGGGACGGGGTGCAGGGGCCGGAGGGGGGGTGACGGGGACGGGGACGGGGACGGGGTGCAGGGGCCGGAGGGGGGGTGACGGGGACGGGACGGGGACGGGGTGCAGGGGCCGGAGGGGGGGGTGACGGGGACGGGGACGGGGACGGGGTGCAGGGGCCGGAGGGGGGGTGACGGACGGGGCGGGGTGCAGGGGCCGGAGGGGGGGTGACGGGGACGGGGACGGGGGACGGGGACGGGGTGCAGGGGGCCGGAGGGGGGGGTGACGGGGACGGGGACGGGGACGGGGACGGGGTGCAGGGGCCGGAGGGGGGGTGACGGGGACGGGACGGGGAGGGGTGCAGGGGCCGGAGGGGGGGGTGACGGGGACGGGGACGGGGACGGGGTGCAGGGGCCGGAGGGGGGGTGACGGGACGGGGACGGGGACGGGGTGCAGGGGCCGGAGGGGGGGTGACGGGGACGGGGACGGGGACGGGGGGTGCAGGGGCCGGAGGGGGGGTGACGGGGACGGGGACGGGGACGGGGACGGGGTGCAGGGGCCGGAGGGGGGGGTGACGGGGACGGGGACGGGGTGCAGGGGCCGGAGGGGGGGTGACGGGGACGGGACGGGGACGGGGACGGGGTGCAGGGGGCCGGAGGGGGGGTGACCGGGGGACGGGGACGGGGGACGGGGACGGGGTGCAGGGGCCGGAGGGGGGGTGACGGGGACGGGGACGGGGACGGGGTGCAGGGGCCGGAGGGGGGGGTGACGGGGACGGGGACGGGGAGCGGGGACGGAGGGGCGGTGAGGGGGGGGACGGGGACGGGGACGGGGACGGGGACGGGGTGCAGGGCGGAGGGGGGGTGACGGGGACGGGGACGGGACGGGGACGGGGACGGGGGACGGGGACGGGGACGGGGACGGGGACGGGGACGGGGGGGACGGGGACGGGGGGACGGGGACGGGGTGCAGGGGACGGGGACGGGGACGGGGACGGGGACGGGGACGGGGACGGGG